>NC_060173.1:108213805-108323805 GCF_021184085.1 Oncorhynchus gorbuscha | reverse complement strand
CTTAGCCTCTAAGTAGACCCTTAGCCTCTAAGTAGACCCTTAGCCTCAACTAAGTAGACCCATAGCCTCTAAGTAGACCCTTAGCCTCTAAGTAGACCCTTAGCCTCTAAGTAGACCCTTAGCCTTAACTAAGTAGACCCTTAGCCTCTAAGTAGACCCTTAGCCTCTAAGTAGACCCTTAGCCTCTAAGTAGACCCTTAGCCTCTAAGTAGACCCTTAGCCTTAACTAAGTAGACCCTTAGCCTCTAAGTAGACCCTTAGCCTCTAAGTAGACCCTTAGCCTCAACTAAGTAGACCCTTAGCCTCTAAGTAGACCCGTAGCCTCTAAGTAGACCCTTAGCCTCAACTAAGTAGACCCTTAGCCTCTAAGTAGACCCTTAGCCTCTAAGTAGACCCTTAGCCTCTAAGTAGACCCTTAGCCTGCATTGTAAGAGCATAGTTGTAAGATCTGTTCTTTGTTTTTATATTTGAATTTGCCCATTAATTAAACCTTGGAGTATCACACCAGCAACCCCCCCCATGCTGCCAAGATGTTTCCTATTTAGCCAAGAGATGAGAGACCAGCGAGAACAGCGAGTCCAGAGAGATCAGAGAGGCTTTAGAGGACAGAGAGACCAGAGAGACCAGAGGCTTTAGAGAACAGAGAGACCAGAGAGACCAGGGAGGCCAGAGAGACCAGAGAGACCAGAGAGAACAGAGAGGCCAGCGAGTCCAGAGAGTCCAGATAGTCAAGAGAATGTTTAGAGCCCAGAGAGACCAGAGAGTCCAGAGAGTCCAGATAGTCAAGAGAATGTTTAGAGCCCAGAGAGACCAGAGTGTCCAGAGAGTCCAGAGGGACCAGAGAGGCCAGGGAGTCCAGAGAGACCAGAGAGACCAGCGAGTCCAGAGAGACCAGAGAGACCAGAGAGTCCAGAGAGAACAGAGAGGCCAGCGAGTCCAGAGAGACCAGAGAGACCAGAGAGTCCAGAGAGAACAGAGAGGCCAGCGAGTCCAGAGAGTCCAGATAGTCAAGAGAATGTTTAGAGACCAGAGAGACCAGAGAGTCCAGAGAGACCAGAGAGGCCAGGGAGTCCAGAGAGACCAGAGAGACCAGAGAGTCCAGAGAGACCAGAGAGGCCAGCGAGTCCAGAGAGACCAGAGAGGCTTTAGAGAACAGAGAGACCAGAGTGACCAGAGAGGCTTTAGAGAACAGAGAGACCAGAGAGTCCATAGAGAACAGAGAGGCCAGGGAGTCCAGAGAGACCAGAGAGACCAGAGAGACCACCGAGAACAGAGAGACCAGAGTGACCAGAGAGGCTTTAGAGACCAGAGAGGCTTTAGAGAACAGAGAGACCAGAGTGACCAGAGAGGCTTTAGAGACCAGAGAGGCCAGAGAGTCCAGAGAGACCAGAGAGGCCAGGGAGTCCAGAGAGACCAGAGAGACCAGAGAGACCATCGAGAACAGAGAGGCCAGCGAGTCCAGAGAGTCCAGATAGTCAAGAGAATGTTTAGAGACCAGAGAGACCAGAGAGTCCAGAGAGACCAGAGAGGCCAGGCAGTCCAGAGAGACCAGAGAGACCACAGAGACCAGAGAGACCATCGAGAACAGAGAGGCCAGCGAGTCCAGAGAGTCCAGATAGTCAAGAGAATGTTTAGAGACCAGAGAGACCAGAGAGTCCAGAGAGACCAGAGAGGCACGCGAGTCCAGAGAGACCAGAGAGGCTTTAGAGAACAGAGAGACCAGAGTGACCAGAGAGGCTTTAGAGAACAGAGAGACCAGAGAGTCCATAGAGAACAGAGAGACCAGAGAGGCTTTAGAGAACAGAGAGACCAGAGAGTCCAGAGAGGCTTTAGAGTACAGAGAGGCCAGAGAGTCCAGAGAGACCATCGATGCCAGAGAGTCCAGGGAGGCCATCGAGAACAGAGAGGCCAGCGAGTCCATCGAGAACAGAGAGGCCAGCGAGTCCATCGAGAACAGAGAGGCCAGCGAGTCCATCGAGAACAGAGAGGCCAGCGAGTCCAGAGAGGCCAGAGAGGCTTTAGAGGCCAGAGAGGCCAGGGAGACCAGAGAGGCCAGAGAGGCCAGAGAGGCCAGAGAGAATAGAGAGTCCAGAGTGTCCAGAGAGTCCAGAGAGGCTTTAGAGGCCAGAGAGTCCAGAGACACTTTAGAGGCCACAGAGACCAGCGATGCCAGAGAGGTCAGAGAGGCCAGGGAGACCAGGGAGACCAGAGAGTCCAGAGAGTCTCCAGAGAGTCTCCAGAGAGTCTCCAGAGAGTCCAGATACCAGAGAGTCCAGAGAGACCGGAGAGACCAGAGAGACCTGAGGGACCTGAGGCCAGAGAGGCCAGAGAGGCTAGAAAGTCCAGAGAAGCTAGAAAGTCCAGAGGCACCAGAGAGGCCAGGGAGGCCAGAGAGGCCAGGGAGGCCAGAGAGCCCCGAAAGACCAGAGAGGCCAGCCGAACTGAAGCATGCTGACATCTTAACCCTTAACCCTTAAGAGTAATGTGCAGATGCAAGGTTCGGAGTGTTGCAATGAAAATGTTTGCCATAAAGTGGCGGCTTCTTGTAATACGTTCCAGCATTCAACATACTTTTTTGCTCTCTGAAAATTGAGACACGCCGTATCATTAGTTCAGCAGCCGTGGAGGCAGTGTTTTCACTTGGTTCCTTGATCTGATCTATAGGCTATATAGGCCATTCATCAAAGTAGCCTATTTGCATTGATAACCAAATATAATATCTCAGCGACTGTTCAAACAGTAAACCAAACAACAAGAATAAATGTTTTATTATAAATCTGATTATTTCACATTGAGATGTGGGAAGCTAAAAAGGATAGCTAGCTTGCTATGTTTTTAGCCAGGTTAAAGCCAGCTAGCTACTATAAGCAAGGGAAGGTGACTCTTCCTTGTTTTCACAAAATGAAAATACAAAAACAAAAAATGTTGCCTTTGTGAATTGGGTGGGAACGGCGAGGATATCATGTTACCAAAAAGCGATCCGCTACTCCAAAAGTCCCACTCCACCCACTTGTAAGCATGCATATAGATCAACGGAATTAAGCTGGTAGTAATCTTAACCCAAACTCTATGTACATGACTAGCATTGTGTAGAACTAACCCTGTGTACATGACTAGCATTGTGTAGAACTAACCCTGTGTACATGACTAGCATTGTGTAGAACTAACCCTGTGTACATGACTAGTAGTGTGTAGAACTAACCCTGTGTACATGACTAGTAGTGTGTAGAACTAACCCTGTGTACATGACTAGCATTGTGTAGAACTAACCCTGTGTACATGACTAGCATTGTGTAGAACTAACCCTGTGTACATGACTAGCATTGTGTAGAACTAACCCTGTGTACATGACTAGCATTGTGTAGAACTAACCCTGTGTACATGACTAGCATTGTGTAGAACTAACCCTGTGTACATGACTAGCATTGTGTAGAACTAACCCTGTGTACATGACTAGTAGTGTGTAGAACTAACCCTGTGTACATGACTAGTAGTGTGTAGAACTAACCCTGTGTACATGACTAGCATTGTGTAGAACTAACCCTGTGTACATGACTAGCATTGTGTAGAACTAACCCTGTGTACATGACTAGTAGTGTGTAGAACTAACCCTGTGTACATGACTAGCATTGTGTAGAACTAACCCTGTGTACATGACTAGCATTGTGTAGAACTAACCCTGTGTACATGACTAGCATTGTGTAGAACTAACCCTGTGTACATGACTAGCATTGTGTAGAACTAACCCTGTGTACATGACTAGCATTGTGTAGAACTAACCCTGTGTACATGACTAGCATTGTGTAGAACTAACCCTGTGTACATGACTAGCATTGTGTAGAACTAACCCTGTGTACATGACTAGCATTGTGTAGAACTAACCCTGTGTACATGACTAGCATTGTGTAGAACTAACCCTGTGTACATGACTAGTAGTGTGTAGAACTAACCCTGTGTACATGACTAGTAGTGTGTAGAACTAACCCTGTGTACATGACTAGTAGTGTGTAGAACTAACCCTGTGTACATGACTAGCATTGTGTAGAACTAACCCTGTGTACATGACTAGCATTGTGTAGAACTAACCCTGTGTACATGACTAGCATTGTGTAGAACTAACCCTGTGTACATGACTAGCATTGTGTAGAACTAACCCTGTGTACATGACTAGCATTGTGTAGAACTAACCCTGTGTACATGACTAGCATTGTGTAGAACTAACCCTGTGTACATGACTAGTAGTGTGTAGAACTAACCCTGTGTACATGACTAGTAGTGTGTAGAACTAACCCTGTGTACATGACTAGTAGTGTGTAGAACTAACCCTGTGTACATGACTAGTAGTGTGTAGAACTAACCCTGTGTACATGACTAGCATTGTGTAGAACTAACCCTGTGTACATGACTAGTAGTGTGTAGAACTAACCCTGTGTACATGACTAGCATTGTGTAGAACTAACCCTGTGTACATGACTAGCATTGTGTAGAACTAACCCTGTGTACATGACTAGCATTGTGTAGAACTAACCCTGTGTACATGACTAGCATTGTGTAGAACTAACCCTGTGTACATGACTAGTAGTGTGTAGAACTAACCCTGTGTACATGACTAGTAGTGTGTAGAACTAACCCTGTGTACATGACTAGTAGTGTGTAGAACTAACCCTGTGTACATGACTAGTAGTGTGTAGAACTAACCCTGTGTACATGACTAGTAGTGTGTAGAACTAACCCTGTGTACATGACTAGTAGTGTGTAGAACTAACCCTGTACATGACTACATGACTGTGTACATGACTATAGTGTGTAGAACTAACCCTGTGTACATGACTAGTAGTGTGTAGAACTAACCCTGTGTACATGACTAGTAGTGTGTAGAACTTACATGACTAGCATTGTGTAGAACTAACCCTGTGTACATGACTAGTAGTGTGTAGAACTAACCCTGTGTACATGACTAGCATTGTGTAGAACTAACCCTGTGTACATGACTAGTAGTGTGTAGAACTAACCCTGTGTACATGACTAGTAGTGTGTAGAACTAACCCTGTGTACATGACTAGCATTGTGTAGAACTAACCCTGTGTACATGACTAGTAGTGTGTAGAACTAACCCTGTGTACATGACTAGTAGTGTGTAGAACTAACCCTGTGTACATGACTAGTAGTGTGTAGAACTAACCCTGTGTACATGACTAGTAGTGTGTAGAACTAACCCTGTGTACATGACTAGCATTGTGTAGAACTAACCCTGTGTACATGACTAGCATTGTGTAGAACTAACCCTGTGTACATGACTAGTAGTGTGTAGAACTAACCCTGTGTACATGACTAGCATTGTGTAGAACTAACCCTGTGTACATGACTAGCATTGTGTAGAACTAACCCTGTGTACATGACTAGCATTGTGTAGAACTAACCCTGTGTACATGACTAGTAGTGTGTAGAACTAACCCTGTGTACATGACTAGCATTGTGTAGAACTAACTCTATGTACATGACTAGCATTGTGTAGAACTAACCCTGTGTACATGACTAGCATTGTGTAGAACTAACCCTGTGTACATGACTAGTAGTGTGTAGAACTAACCCTGTGTACATGACTAGTAGTGTGTAGAACTAACCCTGTGTACATGACTAGCATTGTGTAGAACTAACCCTGTGTACATGACTAACATTGTGTAGAACTTACCCTGTGTACATGACTAGTAGTGTGTAGAACTAACCCTGTGTACATGACTAGTAGTGTGTAGAACTAACCCTGTGTACATGACTAGTAGTGTGTGGAACTAACCCTGTGTACATGACTAGTAGTGTATGGAACTAACCCTGTGTACATGACTAGTAGTGTGTTCTGGTTATAGGGCAACAGCACTGAACTGGAATGGTCTTGGACAGCAGGCCTCAGTGTATAAGAGTTTTTAAGCTACAGCTGAATTGTATCCTCTTAAGGGAAATTGTGCCCCAATTTCCTAATCTGATAAAGCTTCTCTGTCTGACTCTGTTCCAGATCTCTTTCATTTGACCATTTGCTGAGATCACCTCAAACAGCTATTTAACTTTATCTGATGCAGTCTCGTTAAAGAAAAAAGTTGTGTCATTCCATGTGAACAAGAAGAGAAGTGGGGAACCTTCTCTGTCCTGGAAATAAACGATTCCTCTAAGCCTTCTCCTCCTCTAAGAGCTGCCTTCTGACCTGTGTGTGTAGCATCTTGTCTCTTTTATTAAATATTTAGTCAGATGTCACTCAGTAACATACTCACTGTGACTTAGCTCTGGCTGTGAACTCTATGTTCTCCAACAAGCCACATTAGTGCAAAAACGGACAATGCAGAAAGCTGCAGCTGTTTGTTTAACTATTTAGCAGTCTTATGCATTGACACTTTTTGCACTAACTCTTTTTACCTCTATGCACACACTGGACTCTACCCACACACTGGACTCTACCCACACACTGGACTCTACCCACACACTGGACTCTACCCACACACTGGACTCTACCCACACACTGGACTCTACCCACACACTGGACTCTACCCACACACTGGACTCTACCCACACACTGGACTCTAACCACACACTGGACTCTACCCACACACTGGACTCTACCCACACACTGGACTCTACCCACACACTGGACTCTACCCACACACTGGACTCTACCCACACACACTACCCACACACTGGACTCTACCCACACACTGGACTCTACCCACACACTGGACTCTACCCACACACTGGACTCTACCCACACACTGTACTCTACCCACACACTGGACTCTACCCACACACTGGACTCTACCCACACACTGGACTCTACCCACACTGGACTCTACCCACACACTGGACTCTACCCACACACTGGACTACCCACACACTACCCACACACTGGACTCTACCCACACACTGGACTCTAACCACACACTGACTCTACCCACACACTGGACTCTACCCACACACTGGACTCTACCCACACACTGGACTCTACCCACACACTGGACTCTACCCAAACACTGGACTCTACCCACACACTGGACTCTACCCACACACTCACATACACACTGGACTCTACCCACACACTCACATACACTGGACTCTACCCACACACTGGACTCTACCCACACACTGGACTCTACCCACACACTCACATACACACTGGACTCTACCCACACACTCACATACACACTGGACTCTACCCACACACTCACATACACTGGACTCTACCCACACACTGGACTCTACCCACACACTGGACTCTACCCACACACTCACATACACACTGGACTCTACCCACACACTCACATACACACTGGACTCTACCCACACACTGGACTCTACCCACACACTCACATACACACTGGACTCTACCCACACACTCACATACACACTGGACTCTACCCACACACTGGACTCTACCCACACACTGGACTCTACCCACACACTGGACTCTACCCACACACTGGACTCTACCCACACACTGGACTCTACCCACACACTGGACTCTACCCACACACTGGACTCTACCCACACACTCACACACACACTGGACTCTACCCACACACTACCCACACACTGGACTCACTCCCACACACTGGACTCTACCCACACACTGGACTCTACCCACACACTCAAACACACACTGGACTCTACCCACACACTCACACACACACTGGACTCTACCCACACACTCACACACACACTGGACTCTACCCACACACTCACACACACACTGGACTCTACCCACACACTCACACACACACTGGACTCTACCCACACACTGGACTCTACCCACACACTGGACTCTACCCACACACTGGACTCTACCCACACACTCACACACACACTGGACTCTACCCACACACTCACACATACACTGGACTCTACCCCCCCCCCCACACACACACACACTGGACTCTACCCACACACTCACACATACACTGGACTCTACCCACGCACTCACACATACACTGGACTCTACATTACAGTGAAATGCTTACTTGCAGGCTCTAACCAACAGTGAAAAAAAATTGTATTAAAAACAACAGTAAAAAGACAGTAAAAAGTGAAAAATAACAGTAGCGAGGCAATATACAGTAGCGAGGCAATATACAGTAGCGAGGCTATATACAGTAGCAAGGCTATATACAGTAGCGAGGCAATATACAGTAGCGAGGCAATATACAGTTGAGAGGATAAATACAGTAGAGAGGATATATACAGTAACGAGGCTATATACAGTAGCAAGGCAATATACAGTAGCGAGGCAATATACAGTAGCGAGGCTATATACAGTAGCGAGGCTATATACAGTAGCGAGGCTATATACAGTAGCGAGGATATATACAGTAACGAGGCTATATACAGTAGCGAGGCTATATACAGTAGCGAGGCTATATACAGTAGCGACGCTATATACAGTAGCGAGGCTATAAACAGTAGCGAGGCTATATACAGTAGCGAGGCTATAACAGTAGCGAGGCTATATACAGTAGCGAGGCTATATACAGTAGCGAGGCTATAACAGTAGCGAGGCTATAACAGTAGCGAGGCTATATACAGTAGCGAGGCTATATACACTAGCGAGGCTATAACAGTAGCGAGGCTATATACAGTAGCGAGGCTATAACAGTAGCGAGGCTATAACAGTAGCGAGGCTATATACAGTAGCGAGGCTATATACACTAGCGAGGCTATAACAGTAGCGAGGCTATATACAGTAGCAAGGCTATAACAGTAGCGAGGCTATAACAGTAGCGAGGCTATATACAGTAGCAAAGCTATAACAGTAGCGAGGCTATATACAGTAGCAAGGCTATAACAGTAGCGAGGCTATAACAGTAGAGAGGCTATATACAGTAGCAAAGCTATAACAGTAGAGAGGCTATAACAGTAGCGAGGCTATAACAGTAGAGAGACTATATACAGTAGAGAGGCTGTAACAGTAGCGAGGCTATAACAGGAGCGAGGCTATAAAAGTAGAGAGACTATATACAGTAGCAAAGCTATAACAGTAGAGAGGCTATATACAGTAGAGAGGCTGTAACAGTAGCGAGGCTATAACAGGAGCGAGGCTATAAAAGTAGAGAGACTATATACAGTAGCAAAGCTATAACAGTAGAGAGGCTATATACAGTAGAGAGGCTGTAACAGTAGCAAGGTTATAACAGTAGCGAGGCTATAACAGTAGAGAGACTATATACAGTAGCAAAGCTATAACAGTAGCGAGGCTATATACAGTAGCAAAGCTATAACAGTAGCGAGGCTATATACAGTAGCAAAGCTATAACAGTAGCGAGGCTATATACAGTAGCAAAGTTATAACAGTAGCGAGGCTATATACAGTAGCAAGGCTATAACAGTAGCGAGGCTATAACAGTAGCGAGGCTATATACAGTAGCAAAGCTATAACAGTAGCGAGGCTATAACAGTAGCAAGCCTATAACAGTAGCGAGGCTATAACAGTAGCGATGCTATATACAGGCACCGGTTAGTCAGGCTGATTTGAAGTAATATGTACATGTAGATATTGTTAAAGTGACTATGCAAATATGATAAACAGAGAGTAGCAGTAGTGTAAAAGAGGGGTTGGCGGGTGGTGGCGGGATACAATGCACATAGCCCGGTTAGTCAATATGCGGGGACACTGGTTGGTCGGCCCAATTTAGGTAGTATGTACATGAATGTATAGTTAAAGTGACTATGCATATATGATAAACAGAGAGTAGCAGCAGAGTAAAAGAGGGGTTGGGGTGGCACACAATTCAAATAGTCCAGGAGTCTTATGGCTTGGGGGTAAAAACTGTTGAGAATCATTTTTGTCCTAGACTTGGCACTCTGGTACCGTTTGCCATGCGGTAGTAGAGAGAACAGTCTAGGACGGGGGTGGCTGGAGTCATTGACTATTTTTAGAGCCTTCCTCTGACACCGCCTGGTATAGAGGTCCTGGATGGCAGGAAGCTTAGCCCCTTAGTGATGTACTGGGCCATACGCACTACCCTCTGTAGTGCCTTGCGGTCGGAGGCCAAGCAATTGCCATACCAGGAGGTGATGCAACCAGTCAGGATGCTCTCAATGTTGCAGCTGTAGAACCTTTTGAGGATCTGAGGGCCAAATCTTTTTAGTTTCCTGAGGGGGAATATGCTTGAAAGTTCCTCTGTGGAGACGGGAGAACCTTCCAGAAGGACAACCATTTCTGCAGCACCCCACCAATCAGGCCTTTATGGTAGAGTGGCCATACGCAAGCCACTCCTCAATAAAAGGCACATGACAGCCTGCTTCGAGTTTGCCAAAAGGCACCTAACCGACTCTCAGAGCATGAGAAACAAGCTTCTCTGGACTGTTGAAACTAAGATTGAACTCTTTGGCCTGAATACCAAGTGTCACATCTGGAGGAAACCTGGCACCATTCTTACGGTGAAGCATGGTGGTGGTAGCGTCATGCTGTGGGGATGTTTTTCAGCGGCAGGGACTGGGAGACTAATCAGGATCGAGGGAAAGATGAACGGAGCAAAGTACAAAGAGCTGCTCCAGAGCGCTCAGAACCTCAGACTGGGGTGAAGGTTCACCTTCCAACAGGACAACAACCCTAAGCACATAGCCAAGACAATGCAGGAGTGGCTTCGTGACAAGTCTCTGAATGTTTTTGAATGGCCCAGCCAAAGCCCAGACTTGAACCCGATCGAACATCTCTGGAGAGACCTGACAATAGCTGTGCAGCGACGCTCCCCACCCAACCTGACAGAGCTTGAGTGGATCTGCAGAGAAGAATGGAGAATTCCTCAAATACAGGTGTGCCAAGCTTGTAGCATCATACCCAAGAAGACTTGAAGCTGTAAACACTGCCAAAGGTGCTTTAACAAAGTACTGAGTCTGAATACTTATGTAAATGTGATATTCCATTTTTATTAAATTTTTAAATGCAATTTTTTTTTTTACAAAAAACTGTTTTTGCTTTGGCTTTATGGGTTATTGTGTGTAGATTGTTTAGTGGAGAAAAACAATTTAGTCAATTTTAGAATAAGTCTGTAACGTAACAAAATGTGGAAAAAGTCAAGGGGTCTGAATACTTTCCGAATGCGCTGTATCAACCTGAATTACCTTCTACCTCTGCACGTCGACCCGGTTCTGGTACACCATGTATTTAAATCGGCAGTCTATCATTGTATTTATTCCTTGTGTTACCATCTTTTTCTATAATTGTATTACTACTTTTATTATTATTATTTTGTATTCTGCTTTGTTGGAAAGGGCCCATAAGTAAGCATTTTACTGTTAGTCTATACCTGTTTTTTACGACGCATCTGACAATTAAAATTGTCACAAGCCTGGGAATTATTTGTGATATTGTAGGCCAGCCTACTGTACAATATACTGTATGATGCATACTGTACTATTGCATAATATTTGATCATTTTATTTTGAGCAGACTTGTACTGTCCAACTGAAGAATAAAAAATAAAAAATAAAAAAATGCCATTCTTGCATCAATTTCCTGTTTCCTGTTTCCGGTATTACTTCCTGTATGCTACCCAACCTTCCCATGATTATCCTCTTTGTTGACCCATGGCACTTGTTTTCATCATGGGCACGTAGCATCACGCCACATAGGTGAACGCTGGCAGATTGTGCTTACCTTTTATGTCCTACATTAGATGGTGGCAAGGAAAAGAGCTTCTTACACACCAAAATGAAAATCCTCTCGGTCTGTTTGAGCGCTTAGGCAGCCAACCAAATATACTCAGGTATCTGAGCACTGGCTCAATCACTATGATGAAACATCATCGCCAACTCTCATCGTCTCCCCCTTCTCTCTCTCTCTCTCTCCCCCCACTTCTATTTCTCTCTCTACCTCCCTCTTGTAGCATTAACAACGCTCCTGGTTTGGACAAACACTCCCTGGCATGCGTGGTAATTAATTAAAGAGATTAATTAGACCGGGCCTTTTTTAATGTGGTGATACGAGCTTAGCGAATGGGACGCTTGGGTCAGAAATGGATCATTCCAGGGGTTTATAAACGTAATGTAGAAGTGAAGATGGAGATAAAGCCTAATTCCCCTCAGCTCATCTGAGCTCTTTTATCTTCTGGTACTGTCCTGTTGTCATCTGCCTCCTATCTCTATGGCTATACAAAATCACCAACCTTAGTGAAGTGAACTCACACACACATACATTAACTCTGTGCACACTCCACAACAGCTCAACAAGCCCTTGGTAAACAGTACTCCTCGAAGCAGGGCTTATTTTAAAACATGACAATTGACAGATGATGTGTTAAGAGACCTATGAATTAAGGGGCTCTGTTAAGTCCACCAACATGATCTTTTACTACGTTAGGCAGTGTAAGCCTCTATCTCTACTGAACCCTCAGATAAGCCTGCAGCAGATGTGTGGGTGTTTACTATAGGGTTCTCTATTTGCAATATGATAGATACAAATGTTTCACTCTCTCTTGACAGGCTTCAATGTATCCTCTTGGATTGACCATTTGCCCCCCAGTATTAAACACACTCAATTGACCTGTTATTGTGCATGGGCTTATAGTTGTGAATCTCTAATGTATATACATTGTCCTGGCAAACCAAACTATTTACGGGTTAGGGAATGTGGCAACAAAAACATAATTCACTTCTGAGCTGTACCTTTGAAGGTTTTGAGTGGTACTTCTATAGTAGCTTTAAATCTGCATTCAACATATTATAATGTGAGGAGTATGCCAACCAGCATCAACATGACACAAATACCATCATATTAGTCCTGTCGTTGATAGTCCAGTCAGATAAGGTCCTGTCTAATAGTCCAGTCAGATAAGGTCCTGTCTAATAGTCCAGTCAGATAAGGTCCTGTCTAATAGTCCAGTCAGATAAGGTCCTGTCTAATAGTCCAGTCAGATAAGGTCCTGTCTTTCATAGTCCAGTCAGATAAGGTCCTGTCTAATAGTCCAGTCAGATAAGGTCCTGTCTAATAGCCCAGTCAGATAAGGTCCTGTCTAATAGCCCAGTTAGATAAGGTCCTGTCTAATAGCCCAGTCAGATAAGGTCCTGTCTAATAGCCCAGTCAGATAAGGTCCTGTCTTTCATAGTCCAGTCAGATAAGGTCCTGTCTAATAGTCCAGTCAGATAAGGTCCTGTCTAATAGTCCAGTCAGATAAGGTCCTGTCTAATAGCCCAGTCAGATAAGGTCCTGTCTAATAGTCCAGTCAGATAAGGTCCTGTCTAAAAGCCCAGTCAGATAAGGTCCTGCCTTTGGTAGTCCAGTCAGATAAGGTCCTGTCTAATAGTCCAGTCAGATAAGGTCCTGTCTAATAGCCCAGTCAGATAAGGTCATGTCTAAAAGCCCAGTCAGATAATGTCCTGTCTTTCATAGTCCAGTCAGATAAGGTCCTGTCTAATAGCCCAGTCAGATAAGGTCCTGTCTAATAGCCCAGTCAGATAAGGTCCTGTCTAATAGTCCAGTCAGATAAGGTCCTGTCTAATAGCCCAGTCAGATAAGGTCCTGTCTAATAGCCCAGTCAGATAAGGCCTGTCTTTCATAGTCCAGTCAGATAAGGTCCTGTCTAATAGTCCAGTCAGATAAGGTCCTGTCTAATAGCCCAGTCAGATAAGGTCCTGTCTAATAGCCCAGTCAGATAAGGTCCTGTCTAATAGCCCAGTCAGATAAGGTCCTGTCTAATAGCCCAGTCAGATAAGGTCCTGTCTAATAGCCCAGTCAGATAAGGTCCTGTCTAATAGCCCAGTCAGGTAAGGTCCTGTCTTTCATAGTCCAGTCAGATAAGGTCCTGTCTAATAGTCCAGTCAGATAAGGTCCTGTCTAAAAGCCCAGTCAGATAAGGCATTTGATAGTCCAGTCAGATAACCCTTCTATGGCATACTTTGGAATTAGGGTTTCACATGCGATATGAAAGCATGAGCTGTGTCACAACCCTGTTCAAACCCCATTCTCTCTCTCACAAGATTTGATTAACGCACAATGATAGTGTCTGAGATTAGAGAGAAATATATCTCATTTCAATAAAACCATCCGCGAGTCTGTCACCCAGAAAGTCATGCCGCCACTTTGTTCTCTGTCGCTGAGAAACGTTCTTTGTTAACATATTTATTGAATTTGTTCAGGGTATTAGTTACAGTATGTCCACATTACTTGTCCACTAAGTTATCTAGCTCACTGGCTTTTGAACATTCTTCGGAGGAATTACGTTCTTCAGAACAGCTGTACAGTTAGATCCATAATTATTGGTACCATTGATAATCATGTGCAAAAACTATATAAATTATACAAATACTAAATAATACAAATACCGAAATAATATTATTTTAAAATAATACAATTGCTCATTTTGTTAAAAATCCCACAAAGGATGTGGGTCAAAATTATTGTCATCCGTTTTCAATACTCCAGCACCCTCCCCCAGCGAGGATAACAGCACTGAGCCTTTTTCTAAAATGATTTATGAGTTTGAGAACACATTGGGAGGGATCTTAGACCATTCCTCCTCACATAATCTTTCCAGATGCCTGATATCATTCGTCTGCCCTTATGGACGGCCCTCCTCAATTATAACCACAGGTTTTCAATGGATTTCAAGTCCAGAGATTGAGATGCACTATTGTAAAGTGACTGTTCCACTGGATCTCATAAGGTGAATGCACCAATTTGTAAGTCGCTCTGGATAAGAGCGTCTGCTAAATGACTTAAATGTAATGTAATGTAATGAGATGGCCATTGCAAAATGTTGATTTTGTGGCCAATGAACCATTTCTTTGTGGATTTTGGTTCGTGCCTGGGGTTATTGTCTTGCTGGAAGATCCACTTGTGGTCAAGTGTCAGACTCCTGGCAGAGGCAACCAGGTTTTTGGCTAAAATGTCCTAGTACTTGTTAAAATTCATGATGCCATTGACCTTAACAAGGGCCCCAGGACTAGGGGAAGCAAAATTGCCCCACAACACACAAAAATTCAAGACCATATTTTACTGTAGGCACAAGGTACTTTTCTGTATATGCTTCTATTTTTTAACGCCAAACCCACCACTGGTGGGCGTGGCCAAAGTGCTCTGTTTTAGTGTCAACTGACCATAGCACCACCAGGACTTTGTTAAACGGCATTGGCACTTGGATTGGAACTGATGCTATGGTCAGATGACATGAAAATAGAGCTCTTTAGACATGCACACCAATGCACACCAATGCACACCAATGCACACCAATGCACACCAATGCCACCTGAACATGCTTTGGATGAATTGTGTTCTTTACTAGAGATGTATGTTCCTCAAATTGGTTTGTGAATAAATCAAAGGTAAGTCTATTCCACCCTTTTTCTTTCTATCTTTCTTATATTTTTTTCACTCATAGTTTCCTGTTACCAATACTCAGGAAATGGCATATGGAACACTTCCTCATTCAACTGTATTTTCAATTTTGGACAAAACCGTGGTGCTTTTTACTGCAAAAAAACAACAACAGGGTCTCAGGTGTACGTCGGTGTCTGGTAGGAAAAGACGATCAAGGGAGATCCTTTCCACCTGCAGCCTCTTCACTCACACACACACACACACACACACACACACACACACACACACACACACACACACACACACACACACACACACACACACACACACACACACACACACACACACACACACACACACACACACACACACACACACACACACACACACACACACACAGACAGGGTTCAAGTGGCTAATGGTAGACAGGCCGCCACTTTGTAGCAATTACTGTGTGACTGTTTGACCCCGGCATTTCATACAAAGAGGACCTCCACTTCTCACTAATTCTTTATCTCACATACTGTACATGTTCACAAAGTGAGCCTCAATGAGCCACAGTCAATACGTAAAGGCTTAACTAAAGCTTGGCTTTAAAAGTTAACAATGTTTATGTCGTTTCTTTGTCATTCTTATACTTCATTACCATTTGATAAAAAATATAAAATAAATAGTATCAACTTTACAGAAATCCACAGTCCATGCTTTTTGTGTACCCTACATAGCTGCTGCACAGACAAAACATGCTGTTGAGAGTATGAACAACAGTGAAATGACTAATTTGACTGACAACAAGGGAGGCTTGGATCTTCCAAACCGTCATGTTTCTCTGAACGAGATGAACTGGTTGTGGTGTTTTTTTACTCCTGGCCTTAATCCCTCAACCACAGAGCACAGTGTTACATCCGGTGTTGGACAGGAATCCAACAAATATTTATGTGGAGTACTGCCCTGCATTTACAGACCCATTATCTGAAACAAAATGTCTCCCCCTCAACAGCGTTTCATTCCAAATTACGTTATCCCATGACTGCTCCCACTCGGATGGTTTAACAGCTCCTTAGGTGTTTCTCCGGACTGTTCAGACAAAGACCAGGGACATGACACAACCTAATGGCTCATTCCTTTACTTTATCATCTGAGGGAAGAAACAGACCGAGGTTTACATAACAGCCGAGTGTTCGCTGAGCTGGATGAGCATCTGAAGAGCTCCGATTGGCTCCCTTCCCCTGTCACTTTCTCCAGTGAGCTATGTTCGATGTCACCCCACATGCCCTCGCTATCATCAGTGATAATTACCTCGTAAAAAAGGACACACACTCTGCCTCCCTTCTGGGGTCATCAGACCAGAGCTTTTTTCCCCCCTTTCACTCGTAGTTTCCTGTTACCAACTGCATGAACTCCTCACATGTCTCTTGCTTTATCTGGGCCTCTGGGAAAGCACATGTAAACTCTCTCTCTCTCTGTCCATCTACAGACACACACACACACACACACACACACACACACACACACACACACACACACACACACACACACACACACACACACACACACACACACACACACACACACACACACACACACACACACACACACACACACACACACACACACACACACACACACACACACAACTCAATACAAAGTTCTAAGGTGACCAGTTATTTAACAAATTAACAATGCTCTAAAAATAGAAGATCGTCAAAAGTGATTTTGATAACTCCTCAGGTGGAGGGACTCTTTGAAGAGGTAGGGTTTCAGGTGCTTTTGGAAGACGGGCAGGGACTCTGGTGTCCTAGCTTCAGGGGGTAGCTGGTTCCAACGTTGGAACGTAAGATAACAGCAAAGTGTATATAGTATAAAGCACACTTAGCCTTACACACTCAGTAAAATGGTATTCTGCCCGGATCTTGTATGTTTACAGCTTGTGATGTATTACAAGAGCTCCTAACACACCTTTAGAATGCATTTGTCACACAGTTATAAAGTAGATATTTGATTTCAGTCAACAATGGTAGCATTTAATGTCTAATGGGACACGTGCACAGACGCGCACACACACACACACACACACACAGTGTTGGGAGACGTCGGGTGGTGTTAACTCAGCACTGGTCCCACAGGGACAGCTCGTGGGTAAGGTAGTCTGCCACAGACCTGATTGCTAACCAGACACTAGCCATGCTATTCCCACATGCTCAGGCCATTGTGTAGAATTTACTAGGGTCATCACTAGGTTAGTGACCAAGCCGTGTAAAGGGTTAAATAAGTGGTTTCTATATAATCTGTGTGTCACTAATTAAGACACTAACTGAGCAATCACTTTAGCTTACTGTTTCCTGTTTCCTATTTGAAATGAGTGGTGGGAAACAGACATGCCCCCATTATAGCGTCTATCTGTCAGCATTACAGGCCCACACTAACCCACTCTGACAAATCTTGGCAGCAAATTCACATATATAGTGGGGAGATGAATGTGTCAGCTTAAATTATTATGTTTATAGAACTTGAAGTACTCTCAAATGCCCTTGCTTCACTCAAAGGGTATTCCTTCCTTCCCTCACTATCAGGGTATTCCTTCCTTCCTTCACTAACAGGGTATTGCTTCCTTCCCTCACTAGCAGGGTATTCCTTCCCTCACTAACAGGGTATTCCTTCCCTCACTAACAGGGTATTCCTTCCTTCACTAACAGGGTATTCTTCCCCCACTAACAGGGTATTCTTCCCTCACTAACAGGGTATTCCTTCCCTCACTAACAGGGTATTCCTTCCCTCACTAACAGGGCATTCTTCCCTCACTAACAGGGTATTCTTCCTTCACTAACAGGGTAGTCCTTCCTTCCTTCACTAGCAGTATATTCCTTCCCTCACTAGCAGGTTGTTCCTCCCTTCCCTCGCTAGCAGGGTATTCCTTCCTTCCTTCACTAACATGGTATTCCTTCCTTCCTTCACTGACAGGGTAGTCCTTCCTTCCTTCACTAACAGGGTATTCTTCCCCCACTAACAGGGTATTCTTCCCTCACTAACAGGGTATTCCTTCCCTCACTAACAGGGCATTCTTCCCTCAGTAGCAGGGGTTTCCTTCCTTCCTGTCACGCCTTGGTCATTGTATTTTGTGTTTTCGTTATATATTTGGTCAGGCCAGGGTGTGACATGGGGTTTTGTTGTTGTATTTCGTATTGGGGTTTTTGTATTATTGGGATTGCAGCTGATTAGGGGTGTTGTATGGGCTTGGCTGCCTGAGGCGATTCTCAATCAGAGTCAGGTGATTCTCGTTGTCTCGGATTGGGAACCGTATTTAGGTAGCCTGAGTTTCACTTTGTATTTTGTGGGTGATTGTTCCTGTCTCTGTGTAGTGTTCACCAGATAGGCTGTAATTAGATTTCACGTTCCGTTTGTTGTATTGTATTGTATAGTTATTTCATGTATCGTCATTTTCATTCATTAAAGAACATGAGTAACAAACACGCTGCATTTCGGTCCGACTCTCTTCCTTCAACAGATGAACGCCGTTACACTTCCCTCACTTGCAGGGTACTCCTTCACTCACCAGCAGGGTATTCCTTCCCCCACTAGCAGGGTATTCCTTCACTCACCAGCAGGGTATTCCTTCCTTCCTTCCTTCACTAGCAGGGTATTCATTCACTCACTAACAGTGTATTCCTTCCTTCCTTCACTAGCAGGGTATTCCTTCCTTCATTCACTAGCAGGGTATTCCTTCATTCACTAGCAGGGTATTCCTTCACTCACTAGCAGGGTATTCCTTCACTAACTAACAGTGTATTCCTTCCTTCACTAACAGGGTATTCCTTCCTTCACTAGCAGGGTGTTCCTTCCTTCCTTCACTAGCAGGGTATTCCTTCCTTCCTTCACTAACAGGGTATTCCTTCCTTCCTTCACTAACAGGTTATTCCTTCCTTCCTTCCTTCACTAGCGGGGTATTCCTTCCTTCATTCACTAGCGGGGTATTCCTTCCTTCCTTCACTAACAGGGTATTCCTTCCTTCCTTCACTAACAGGTTATTCCTTCCTTCCTTCACTAACAGGGTATTCCTTCCTTCACTAGCAGGGTGTTCCTTCCTTCCTTCACTAGCAGGGTATTCCTTCCTTACTTCACTAACAGGGTATTCCTTCCTTCCTTCCTTCACTAACAGGGTATTCCTTCCTTCCTTCACTAACAGGTTATTCCTTCCTTCCTTCCTTCACTAGCGGGGTATTCCTTCCTTCATTCACTAGCGGGGTATTCCTTCCTTCCTTCACTAACAGGGTATTCCTTCCTTTCTTCACTAACAGGTTATTCCTTCCTTCCTTCACTAGCAGTGTATTCCTTCCTTCTTTCACTAGCGGGGTATTCCTTCCTTCACCAGCGGGGTATTCCTTCCTTCACTAGCAGGGTATTCCTTCCCTTACTACCAGGGTATTCTTTCCTTCCCCCACTAGCAGGGTATTCCTTCCCCCACTAGCAGGGTATTCCTTCTCTCACTACCAGGGTATTCTTTCCGTCCCTCACTACCAGGGTATTCTTTCCTTCCCTCACTACCAGGGTATTCTTTCCTTCCCTCACTAGCAGGGTATTCCTTCCCCCACAAGCAGGGTATTCCTTCCCTCACTACCAGGGTATTCTTTCCTTCCCTCACTACCAGGGTATTCTTTCCTTCCTCACTACCAGGGTATTCTTTCCTTCCCTCACTAGCAGGGTATTCCTTCCCCCACAAGCAGGGTATTCCTTCCCTCACTACCAGGGTATTCTTTCCTTCCCTCACTAGCAGGGTATTCCTTCCCCCAGAAGCAGGGTATTCCTTCCCTCACTACCAGGGTATTCTTTCCTTTCCTCACTACCAGGGTATTCTTTCCTTCCCTCACTACCAGGGTATCCTTTCCTTCCCTCCGTAGCAGGGTATTCCTTCCCTCACTACCAGGGTATTCTTTCCTTCCCTCACTACCAGGGTATTATTTCCTTCCCTCACTACCAGGGCATTCTTTCCTTCCCTCACTAGCAGGGTATTCCTTCCCTCACTACCAGGGTATTCCTTCCTTCCCTCACTACCAGGGTATTCTTTCCTTCCCTCACTACCAGGGCATTCTTTCCTTCCCCCACTAGCAGGGTATTCCTTCCCCCACTAGCAGGGTATTCCTTCCCTCACTACCAGGATATTCTTTCCTTCCCTCACTACCAGGGTATTCCTTCCTTCCTTCACTACCAAGGTATTATTTCCTTCCCCCACTAGCAGGGTATTCCTTCCCCCACTAGCAGGGTATTCCTTCCCCCACTAGCAGGGTATTCCTTCCCCCACTAGCAGGGTATTCCTTCCCTCACTACCAGGGTATTCTTTCCTTCCCTCACTACCAGGGTATTCTTTCCTTCCCTCACTACCAGGGTATTCTTTCCTTCCCTCACTACCAGGGTATTCTTTCCTTCCCTCACTACCAGGGTATTCTTTCCTTCCCTCGCTACCAGGGTATTCCTTCCTTCCCTCACTACCAGGGTATTCTTTCCTTCCCTCGCTACCAGGGTATTCATTCCTTCCCTCACTACCAGGGTATTCTTTCCTTCCCTCACTAAGGGTATTCTTTCCTTCCCTCACTACCAGGGTATTCTTTCCTTCCCTCACTACCAGGGTATTCTTTCCTTCCCTCACTACCAGGGTATTCTTTCCTTCCCTCACTACCAGGGTATTCCTTCCTTCCCTCACTACCAGGTTATTCCTTCCTTCCCTCACTACCAGGTTATTCTTTCATTCCCTCACTACCAGAGTATTCTTTCCTTCCCTCACTAGCAGGGTATTATTTCCTTCCCTCACTAGCAGGGTATTATTTCCTTCCCTCACTAGCAGGGTATTCTTTCATTCCCTCACTACCAGGGTATTCTTTCCTTCCCTCACTAGCAGGGTATTCTTTCCTTCCCTCACTACCAGGGTATTCTTTCCTTCCCTCACTACCAGGGCATTCCTTCCCTCACTACCAGGGTAATCTTTCCTTCCCTCACTACCAGGGTATTCTTTCCTTCCCTCACTACCAGGGTATTTTTTCCTTCCCTCACTACCAAGGTATTCTTTCCTTCCCTCACTACCAGGGTATTCTTTCCTTCCCTCACTACCAAGGTATTTTTCCTTCCCTCACTACCAAGGTATTCTTTCCTTCCCTCACTACCAGGGTATTCTTTCCTTCCCTCACTACCAAGGTATTCTTTCCTTCCCTCACTACCAGGGTATTCTTTCCTTCCCTCACTACCAGGGTATTCTTTCCTTCCCTCACTACCAGGATATTCCTGGAAAGTTGTAGATGTAGAAACTTGAAGATGTTATAGGAATGTAGTTGGCCATGTTGTTGTATTCCTGTCCATGATTAATGTGTTTTCTCTCTCCAAGAACTAAATATATATAGTAAATACAAGGCATGTGTCAACATGCAATATCAACATGCAATATCATTTCAAATACAAAATAAAATCCCCTGTGGTCATGTGTAGACTAGTTATTTGCCATAGTCCATTTCCAGTCAGAGAGAGCAGAGGGCCCTTCACAACGATATGTTATGGTGTTTCATCTTTCATCTGTTTTAGCCTTGTGCTGCTGGTGCCCCGGGGCCCAGTCTGGTCTCTTAAGGCTGTGTGTTATCCCCTGGGGTGAGGTGGGGATCAGGGTCCCTCGGTGTCTCCGGCCCTGAACAAGAAGAGCCCACTCAGACCAGACCCAGTGAACAGGGCATCATTGATCGGTGGTATCTGAAAGGGTCACATCTGGGCCAAACCTCCACAAGCAGCCTACTGTGTCGCCACAGATCCCCTTCGCTTATGAAATCAAACGCACATTCACAACTGCCTGTGGTTCTCCTCTGTCCTCATTCCTCGGTCCTTTCACATCCAAATCGCCTCCTCTGGGGACGAGGAGAGGAGAGGATCAAATCATTATCTGTTCTGCCCTTTTGAAAAACACGTTGATTTGTCTCCATGAGACGTGGGTTTCTTGGGAATATAAGAGTAAATCACAGGCGGCTGTTGAAACAACAGGGAAGCCTTTGGGACTATCCAGCTTCCTGTGACGAGACTTGACACTTGTGCTGCTTTACCAAAAATGCAATGCTTTAGTATCCAAGGGTGTCCTCAAAATCATTTGAATCATCACAATGTACAAATGTCCTCAAATTATCGATGACATACTTTTTATTATTATCCTCATTCACGTGTGTTTTTCTAAAGGATCAATATCATTACATTCATTTAGAACCTGTCCAATGTAGAATATCAGAAAAATAAGTAAAGATCTGACACTCGCCCTCTCGCCCTCTCACCTTCTCACCCTCTCACCCTCTCACCCTCTCCAGAACTTCTCTTTCTTCAAGTTTTGCTTTGGCCTAGTTGTTGAGTTCAAGAAGGTCACTCATGGACCATGCTAGGGACAAGTGTTGAGGATAATAGCATGGGAAGTAAACACGAGATGGTCACTTAATGATTCACAGGAGAGGAGCTGCATACTGTGCCCGGAACATTCAGCAGCTTCTAATGGCTTCGGGCTTCTTACAGACCGTTCATCCGGTGGGTCAGTGGAGGCAGATGTTCATCGGCTTCAATGAATGGTCTTAATCCTAACCTTGAGGACGTGCTGTGAACTCCGCTGTAAACCATCGCTCTGAGAGACCCGACTTCCTGTTGATTTCTGTAATATTGTATACAACCAACACAACGTATCATACAGTCATTTGCCTCATCTTCTTGGCTCATCCTCAGGCTGTTTGTACTGACTTCCATGAACCAATATAATAACTCAAAAAAATCTAGTGATGCTGCCTTCATTTGCATCCTCTCTTCCCTCATGGATTAGGGTTAGAGTCAAACGAATTAAAGCCGCAGCACATCTCTGTGATTTATGGTTACTTTTAGCGAGACACACAAACTTAAACAGTGAGCCTCTTTAAGCCTTAGGCCTGAAGAAGATCCGTACAGCGTCCACATTGATATATGTTGTCAGTTGTCCCTGATCTCGCAGTGCACAGCTGTGACCAGCGGCCATGAACAGTGGCCGTCTCTCTTTTCCCACAATGTCATGCCTGTGATGCCCAGGGACCTCCCTGCTCTATCGGGTCGCCATGGTCACCACTGACCTCCTAGCTCGGGGTAAGTGTGACTCTAAAGAGAACAAGAGGTACGGGGGGGACACATACACACTCCGACAGGTGTCTCTAGGCCATCTGTCCTGTGTGAGCGCTCCGGCAGGTTTCTCTAGGCCATCTGTCCTGTGCGAGCGCTCCGGCAGGTGTCTCTAGTCCATCTGTCCAGTGCGAGCGCTCCGGCAGGTGTCTCTAGGCCATCTGCCCAGTGTGAGCTCTCCGGCAGGTGTCTCTAGGCCATCTGTCCAGTGCGAGCGCTCCGGCAGGTGTCTCTAGGCCATCTGTCCAGCGTGAGCGCTCCAGCAGGTGTCTCTAGGCCATCTGTCCAGTGCGAGCGCTCCGACAGGTGTCTCTAGGCCATCTGTCCAGTGCGAGCGCTCCGGCAGGTGTCTCTAGGCCATCTGTCCTGTGCGAGCGCTCCGGCAGGTGCCTCTAGGCCATCTGTACAGTGCGAGCACTCCGGCAGGTGTCTCTAGACCATCTGTCCTGTGCGAGCGCTCCGGCAGGTGTCTCTAGGCCATCTGTCCAGTGTGAGCGTGCAGGTGTCTCTAGGCCATCTGTCCAGTGTGAGCGCTGCAGGTGTCTCTAGGCCATCTGTCCTGTGTGAGCGCTCCGGCAGGTGTCTCTAGGCCATCTGTCCAGTGTGAGCGCTCCGGCAGGTGTCTCTAGGCCATCTGTCCTGTGTGAGCGCTCCGGCAGGTGTCTCTAGGCCATCTGTCCAGTGTGAGCGCTCCGGCAGGTGTCTCTAGGCCATCTGTCCTGTGTGAGCGCTCCGGCAGGTGTCTCTAGGCCATCTGTCCAGTGTGAGCGCTCCGGCAGGTGTCTCTAGGCCATCTGTCCTGTGTGAGCGCTCCGGCAGGTGTCTCTAGGCCATCTGTCCAGTGTGAGCGCTCCGGCAGGTGTCTCTAGGCCATCTGTCCAGTGTGAGCGCTCCGGCAGGTGTCTCTAGGCCACCTGTCTAGTGTGAGCGCTCCGGCAGGTGTCTCTAGGCCATCTGTCCAGTGTGAGCGCTCCGGCAGGTGTCTCTAGGCCATCTGTCCAGTGTGAGCGCTCCGGCAG
Organism: Oncorhynchus gorbuscha; assembly: GCF_021184085.1. Taxonomy (NCBI): domain Eukaryota; kingdom Metazoa; phylum Chordata; class Actinopteri; order Salmoniformes; family Salmonidae; genus Oncorhynchus; species Oncorhynchus gorbuscha. The sequence goes on along the minus strand of NC_060173.1, from coordinate 108,299,349 downwards.
GTGTCTCTAGGCCATCTGTCCTGTGTGAGCGCTCCGGCAGGTGTCTCTAGGCTATCTGTCCAGTGTGAGCGCTCCGGCAGGTGTCTCTAGGCCATCTGTCCAGTGTGAGCGCTCCGGCAGGTGTCTCTAGGCCATCCATCCAGTGTGAGCGCTCCGGCAGGTGTCTCTAGGCCATCTGTCCTGTGTGAGCGCTCCGGCAGGTGTCTCTAGGCTATCTGTCCAGTGTGAGCGCTCCGGCAGGTGTCTCTAGGCCATCCGTCCAGTGTGAGCGCTCCGGCAGGTGTCTCTAGGCCATCAGTGTGAGCGCCCGGCAGGTGTCTCTAGGCCATCTGTCCTGTGTGAGCGCTCCGGCAGGTGTCTCTAGGCCATCTGTCCTGTGTGAGCGCTCCGGCAGGTGTCTCTAGGCCATCTGCCCAGTGTGAGCGCTCCGGCAGGTGTCTCTAGGCCATCTGTCCTGTGTGAGCCCTCCGGCAGGTGTCTCTAGGCCATCTGTCCAGTGTGAGCGCTCCGGCAGGTGTCTCTAGGCCATCTGTCCAGTGTGAGCGCTCCGGCAGGTGTCTCTAGGCCATCTGTCCAGTGTGAGCGCTCCGGCAGGTGTCTCTAGGCCATCTGTCCTGTGTGAGCGCTCCGGCAGGTGTCTCTAGGCCATCTGTCCAGTGTGAGCGCTCCGGCAGGTGTCTCTAGGCCATCTGTCAAGTGTGAGCGCTCCGGCAGGTGTCTCTAGGCCATCTGTCCAGTGTGAGCGCTCCGGCAGGTGTCTCTAGGCCATCTGTCAAGTGTAAGCGCTCCGGCAGGTGTCTCTAGGCCATCTGTCAAGTGTGAGCGCTCCGGCAGGTGTCTCTAGGCCATCTGTCCAGTGTGAGCGCTCCGGCAGGTGTCTCTAGGCCATCTGTCCAGTGTGAGCGCTCCGGCAGGTGTCTCTAGGCCATCTGTCCAGTGTGAGCGCTCCGGCAGGTGTCTCTAGGCCAGCAGATGCAAAGGAAGATGCAGAGGGATGGATGACACTTGTCTGTTGACCTGTATGTCACATGATGCATATTCCTTTACCAACTATTCTTCATATACTGCATATCCATTTATGTAAAAAAAAAGCTTTAAAAATCAGTGGTGATATATGTAATTATATATATATGCAGGGTGCGAGCATACTGTACATAAACTGTGGGACTCTGTGAGGAAATTGTCTTTGTTTCTGTAAAATCTCATCCACCCACGCACAACATGGCTATCCCCTAGCTAAAATGTAATAACATGCAATTGCAAGGTTAAGTATTGATTATTTCCACAGTTCAGTACAGTGGCATACTGTTCGTGCTGGGAGCTGTTTGTGTTTCTGTTCTGTTTTAGACACAAACTCTGCAGAGTGAGTTGTTGGCTGCTTCATCATTTCATTAATGCTTCCTTCATAAGGGCATTGATATGGTGGGTTCAGAAAAGAGAAGATGTCTCACGGCACAAAGACTTGGCAAACAGTTCGATCACATCATTAAAATCTGGAGCACTGACCCACAACTGGAAAAGACGTTTAAAGGACCCCCGCGGGTAGTTTTTTCGACGCACCCCAAACATCAGTCAAATGGTGGTGAGGTCTGATCTTCCACCAGTGCCATGTAGCACCTTCCTGGACAATGTGCCGGATGGTAACTACAGATATGGCCAACAAATGCACAATGTTCAATCACCACATCACGGGCAAGACCTTTAGGATTAAGAGTATCATCATGTATTCTACAAAAATAATTGGCATTCCTGACAAAGTGTGTTTGTGCTATGTAGGAAGAAAAAAAAACAATGCAGGAAAAAATAAACGAAACGAGCTCTGAAAACAAGAATAGCAGAACACAGGATTAATGACCGGGACCCTTGACCAGAGAAACCCAGTGGCCGCGCATGTCATGGAGGCCCATCATTACGGCAGCTCTCTGACATACATTAGTATGGAACATGTTAAGACTCCTAGACTCTGTGTGTTGCTCTGGATGGGAGTCTGTGTGTTGCTCTGGATGGGAGTCTGTGTGTTGCTCTGGATGGGACTCTGTGTGTTGCTCTGGATGGGACTCTGTGTGTTGCTCTGGATGGGAGTCTGTGTGTTGCTCCGGATGGGACTCTGTGTGTTGCTCTGGATGGGAGTCTGTGTGTTGCTCCGGATGGGACTCTGTGTGTTGCTCTGGATGGGAGTCTGTGTGTTGCTCTGGATGGGAGTCTGTGTGTTGCTCCGGATGGGACTCTGTGTGTTGCTCTGGATGGGAGTCTGTGTGTTGCTCTGGATGGGAGTCTGTGTGTTGCTCTGGATGGGAGTCTGTGTGTTGCTCTAGATGGGAGTCTCTGTATTGCTCTGGATGGGAGTCTGTGTGTTGCTCTGGATGGGAGTTAAATGACACAGCGTCTTTACTGCAGGTATAGTGTTTGTTTTATATATTCAATTTGAAAAATTAACTCCTAGAAGGGGGGGGGGGATACCGATAATCTATTACTGAGAAAATAATTGTTATTTCATTCACTGTTTGTCTCCTAAAGGTCTGAACCAAGAGTTTAATGTCAGACCATTTCTTACATGAATATGTTATGTTGATTTGTCCGGCCATCCAGGACTCCACTTGGTCATTTTGTCTATATGTATATATTAGATTCTGTGACAACTACATGTGCCCATCTCATTGATTTCAAATGAATAGAGGGACACAAGTTGTTTTTTAATATGGTATTCCAACAGTTTTCAACTGAATATTTTTTACTGTTGCCTCGGTTTTAACTCGCCCAATTTAAATGTGTATAATCTTTTATGATTCATTAATGAATTATGATTGACTGTGCACAACAGTGAAGTGAAGTAAATTGTCTAAACCCCCACCATGTGTCATGTGCGTAATGGTCATGTCAGGTAAAATTAGTATATTTGGGGATGTGAGAAACTCAGTGTGTTTGACCTGACGAAGATTCGGTTCAGATTGAAACGTTGTCAGTAAAGCTGTGAATAAAGAGCATAAACAGTGTCCTGTTCTTTACTAGTATTCTTCATTAGCCCAGCATATGTTTTTAAAGATTATGCGTATGACCACAGACATCCCTTCAACAGCGCACACACACACACACACATACACACACACGCAGAAACACACAGCACACATAAGCACGCAGAAACACACAACACACACACACTCACTGCCTAGGCCTCTTTCCTCCAGAGCTGTTCAGAGGCACTGGCAGAGGGGAGCAGAACAGAGCAGAGTAGTGCAGGCTGGTAAGCTGGCCCTCTACCCCCTTTGTGTTTTATCATGTGTAAGACTACCAGACCACACACGTGAGTGAGTGAGTGAGTGAGTGAGTGAGTGAGTGAGTGAGTGAGTGAGTGAGTGAGTGAGTGAGTGAGTGAGTGAGTGAGTGAGTGAGTGAGTGAGTGAGATCAGGGGGCAGGAGCTGTACAGTATGTGGAGGTAGAGAGAAGGGAAGGCTAAGGGGAGGTTACATGAGATCAGGGGGCAGGAGCTGTACAGTATGTGGAGGTAGAGAGAAGGGAAGGCTAAGGGGAGGTCACATGAGATCAGGATGAAGGAGATGTACAGTATGTGGAGGTAGAGAGAAGGGAAGGCTAAGGGGACGTTACATGAGATCAGGGGGCAGGAGCTGTACAGTATGTGGAGGTAGAGAGAAGGGAAGGCTAAGGGGAGGTCACATGAGATCAGGATGCAGGAGATGTACAGTATGTGGAGGTAGAGAGAAGGGAAGGCTAAGGGGAGGTTACATGAGATCAGGGGGCAGGAGCTGTACAGTATGTGGAGGTAGAGAGAAGGGAAGGCTAAGGGGAGGTTACATGAGATCAGGATGCAGGAGATGTACAGTATGTGGAGGTAGAGGGAAGGGAAGGCTAAGTCAGGCTGAGCAGGCTCAGTGCTCAGTGAGCCGTCTGGCCCTCAGCCAGGTGCAGGCGTGTGCCAGGTGCTCAGTGTCCACTGGGATGACTGCAACTCACTGATCCATGACAGAGAGTGGAGGGGGAGAGAGAGAGAGAGAGAGAGAGAGAGAGAGAGAGAGAGAGAGAGAGAGAGAGAGAGAGAGAGAGAGAGAGAGAGAGAGAGAGAGAGAGAGAGAGAGAGAGAGGAGTGGAGAGAGAGAGAGAGAGAGAGAGAGAGAGAGAGAGAGAGAGAGAGAGAGAGAGAGAGAGAGAGAGAGAGAGAGAGAGAGAGAGAGAGAGAGAGAGAGAGAGAGAGAGAGAGAGAGAGAGAGAGAGAGAGAGAGAGAGAGAGAGAGAGAGAGAGAGAGAGAGAGAGAGAGAAATATAAAGCGTTTATGTAGCATCGTCGACCCATATTCCATTAGGCAGAAATTACCTGCAAGGCATTACCTGCTTTGACTGGCAGGCACAGTGAGTCACTGGGGCAGGTGAAACGTAATCGAGGAACAATGACATCACACTTTGTGCTGCTGCATGGCATGAGGGAAACAGGCTTGTGTTGTTGTGTTATGTTGGGATGGGGATTCTCTGCTGTACGTCTGACTGTGTGTGAATTCATGAAATCGTCAATTGGCAACACCTCCCTTATGGGATTAATTGACACATAAACAAACATTACAATAATGAAATGATCAGTCTTCTTCCGGTGTTCTCTGCATCGCATAAAGAATGAAACAATGTAAGGTGAAAATCAATAAATAATAGTAAATAATGTGTGTTGACTAAGTGTTGACTGCACATCTGAGATGACTGTGAGTGTTGTTGTGTTGACTGCACATCTGAGATGACTGTGTGTGTTGTTGTGTTGACATGGGATGAAAAAAATATAGCAGAATTGTAAAAATATGAACTACTGTAGGAGTTTGTTGATAGCAACAGAACCAGAATGTCTTCAGTGAATATACAGTGTGCTGACATCTGTTTTAATAAGATTAGCAGTGTTATCAAAACAAATATTGAAAATTCAATTTTTATTAGAATATTTACAGTTTATTTATCTGATGGTCTTTTTTCAATACATGTCAAAGGCACAGAATCTAAAGTTCTCCATCTAATCCTCCTATGAACTATCACAAGAGTTAAGATGGCTTCCTTCATCATTATATAGACTGATGACATCATGTTTGATGACATCATGTGCGACGCGTCTTGATTTGCATGCCGGTACACTGACCATTTCATCTCTTCAAATGGAAGAGTATCGTTGAGCTGCCTAATGTATGGTCCCGTTCATTAGACTTTAAAGTTGAACGTCTCTGTATCAAGTTTCTAAAGACGTAAATATTGATGCTCCAACTTCAGCATTCAAACGATACGTTATCAATATTCTATTATAAGGAATCAAACTACTTAAGTAAGTAAGTAGTAAGTTAAATATGGCAGTATTGTTAAATATGACATGAAAAACAGTCATAGTTAAACACGTTAAAAGTTGTTTCTTGATACGACTTTAAACCCTAAACCTCTGTTTACACCAAGATAAACTCTCACATTCATATGGTGAACTGACATACAGTGATAAATATATCCATATGACCAAATATGCTTCTGAGAAAACTTTGAAAACCACATTCTGAATTAATTATGTTACTATTTTCCATGTTATTTAGATTTCAAATCGCTAGTTATACACAAGTGGCATGGAAATGTACAAGCACAGTATACAACAGTGATCAGTGAATAACAAAGATTATATTGTATAGATCAAGGGCTACATTTTAACAAACGCAATGGCAAATCTAAGCATGGAGGTAACGCTAAAGGTCCGTGGGTGTTTCAGAAATATTTAGGCTATTTTCACAAACAGAATTATGAGCGCAATAGCTGGCGGTTGTGTGAAAGGGGTGTGTTTTTGATGAATAAACAAGTTGTAGGTGTGAAAGGGGTGTGTTTTTAATGAATAAACAAGTTGTAGGTGTGAAAGGGGTGTGTTTTTGATGAATAAACAAGTTGTAGGTGTGAAAGGGGTGTGTTTTTGATGAATAAACACGTTGTAGGTGTGAAAGGGGTGTGTTTTTGATGAAGAAACAAGTTGTAGGTGTGAAAGGGGTGTGTTTTTAATGAATAAACAAGGTGTAGGTGTGAAAGGGGTGTGTTTTTAATGAATAAACAAGTTGTAGGTGTGAAAGGGGTGTGTTTTAATGAATAAACAAGTTGTAGGTCTGAAAGGGGTGTGTTTTTAATGAATAAACAAGTTGTAGGTGTGAAAGGGGTGTGTTTTTGATGAATAAACAAGTTGTAGGTGTGAAAGAGGTGTGTTTTTAATGAATAAACAAGTTGTAGGTGTGAAAGGGGTGTGTTTTAATGAATAAACAAGTTGTAGGTCTGAAAGGGGTGTGTTTTTAATGAATAAACAAGTTGTAGGTGTGAAAGGGGTGTGTTTTTGATGAATAAACAAGTTGTAGGTGTGATGAGGGGTGTGCTTTTGATGAATAAACAAGTTGTAGGTGTGATGAGGGGTGTGTTTTTGATGAATAAACAAGTTGTAGGTGTGATGAGGGTGTGTGTTTTGATGAATAAACAAGTTGTAGGTGTGATGAGGGGGTGTGTTTTTAATGAATAAACAAGTTGTAGGTGTGATGAGGGGTGTGCTTTTGATGAATAAACAAGTTGTAGGTGTGATGAGGGGTGTGTTTTTGATGAATAAACAAGTTGTAGGTGTGATGAGGGGTGTGTTTTTAATGAATAAACAAGTTGTAGGTGTGATGAGGGGTGTGTTTTTGATGAATAAACAAGTTGTAGGTGTGATGAGGGGTGTGTTTTTAATGAATAAACAAGTTGTAGGTGTGAAAGGGGTGTGTTTTTGATGAATAAACAAGTTGTAGGTGTGAAAGGGGTGTGTTTTTGATGAATAAACAAGTTGTAGGTGTGAAAGGGGTGTGTTTTTGATGAATAAACAAGTTGTAGGTGTGAAAGAGGTGTGTTTTTGATGAAGAAACAAGTTGTAGGTGTGAAAGGGGTGTGTTTTTAATGAATAAACAAGTTGTAGGTGTTAAAGGGGTGTGTTTTTGATGAATAAACAAGTTGTAGGTGTGATGAGGGGTGTGTTTTTAATGAATAAACAAGTTGTAGGTGTGATGAGGGGTGTGTTTTTAATGAATAAACAAGTTGTAGGTGTGAAAGGGGTGTGTTTTTGATGAATAAACAAGTTGTAGGTGTAATGAGGGGTGTGTTTTTAATGAATAAACAAGTTGTAGGTGTGATGAGGGGTGTGTTTTTAATGAATAAACAAGATGTAGTTGTGATGAGGGGTGTGTTTTTAATGAATATACAAGTTGTAGGTGTGATGAGGGGTGTGTTTTTAATGAATAAACAAGTTGTAGGTGTGATGAGGGGTGTGTTTTTAATGAATAAACAAGTTGTAGGTGTGATGAGCGTGTGTTTTTGATGAATAAACAAGTTGTAGGTGTGAAAGGGGTGTGTTTTTGATGAATAAACAAGTTGTAGGTGTGAAAGGGGTGTGTTTTTGATGAATAAACAAGTTGTAGGTGTGAAAGAGGTGTGTTTTTAATGAATAAACAAGTTGTAGGTGTGAAAGGGGTGTGTTTTTGATGAATAAACAAGTTGTAGGTGTGAACGGGGTGTGTTTTTGATGAATAAACAAGTTGTAGGTGTGATGAGGGGTGTGTTTTTAATGAATAAACAAGTTGTAGGTGTGATGAGGGGTGTGTTTTTGATGAATAAACAAATTGTAGGTGTGATGAGGGGTGTGTTTTTGATGAATAAACAAGTTGTAGGTGTGATGAGGGGGGTGTTTTTGATGAATAAACAAGTTGTAGGTGTGATGAGGGGTGTGTTTTTAATGAATAAACAAGTTGTAGGTGTGATGAGGGTGTGTTTTTGATGAATAAACAAGTTGTAGGTGTGATGAGGGGTGTGTTTTTAATGAATAAACAAGTTGTAGGTGTGAAAGGGGTGCGTTTTTGATGAATAAACAAGTTGTAGGTGTGAACGGGGTGTGTTTTTGATGAATAAACAAGTTGTAGGTGTGAAAGGGGTGTGTTTTTAATGAATAAACAAGTTGTAGGTGTGAAAGGGGTGTGTTTTTGATGAATAAACAAGTTGTATGTGTGATGAGGGGTGTGTTTTTTGATGAATAAACAAGTTGTAGGTGTGAAAGGGCTGTGTTTTTGATGAATGAACAAGTTGTAGGTGTGATGAGGGTGTGTTTTTGATTAATAAACAAGTTGTAGGTGTGAAAGGGGTGTGTTTTTAATGAATAAACAAGTTGTAGGTGTGATGAGGGGTGTGTTTTTGATGAATAAACAAGTTGTAGGTGTGAAAGGGGTGTGTTTTTGATGAATAAACAAGTTGTAGGTGAGATGAGGGGTGTGTTTTTGATGAATAAACAAGTTGTAGGTGTGAAAGGGGTGTGTTTTTGATGAATAAACAAGTTGTAGGTGTGAAAGGGGTGTGTTTGTAATGAATAAACAAGTTGTAGGTGTGAAAGGTTTTTTTTTTGATGAATAAACAAGTTGTAGGTGTGAAAGGGGTGTGTTTTTGATGAATAAACAAGTTGTAGGTGTGAAAGGGGTGTGTTTTTGATGAATAAACAAATTGTAGGTGTGATGAGGGCTGTGTTTTTGATGAATGAACAAGTTGTAGGTGTGAAAGGGGTGTGTTTTTAATGAATAAACAAGTTGCAGGTGTGATGAGGGCTGTGTTTTTGATGAATGAACAAGTTGTAGGTGTGAAAGGGGTGTGTTTTTAATGAATAAACAAGTTGCAGGTGTGATGAGGGCTGTGTTTTTGATGAATAAACAAGTTGTAGGTGTGATGAGGGCTGTGTTTTTGATGAATAAACAAGTTGTAGGTGTGATGAGGGCTGTGTTTTTAATGAATAAACAAGTTGTAGGTGTGATGAGGGCTGTGTTTTTGATGAATGAACAAGTTGTAGGTGTGAAAGGGGTGTGTTTTTGATGAATAAACAAGTTGTAGGTGTGATGAGGGGTGTGTTTTTGATGAATAAACAAGTTGTAGGTGTGAAAGGGGTGTGTTTTTGATTGATGAATAAACAAGTTGTAGGTGTGAAAGGGGTGTGTTTTTGATGAATAAACAACTTGTAGGTGTGAAAGGGGTGTGTTTTTGATTGATGAATAAACAAGTTGTAGGTGTGAAAGGGGTGTGTTTTTGATGAATAAACAAGTTGTAGGTGTGAAAGGGGTGTGTTTTTGATGAATAAACAAATTGTAGGTGTGATGAGGGCTGTGTTTTTGATGAATGAACAAGTTGTAGGTGTGAAAGGGGTGTGTTTTTAATGAATAAACAAGTTGCAGGTGTGATGAGGGCTGTGTTTTTGATGAATAAACAAGTTGTAGGTGTGATGAGGGCTGTGTTTTTGATGAATAAACAAGTTGTAGGTGTGATGAGGGCTGTGTTTTTAATGAATAAACAAGTTGTAGGTGTGATGAGGGCTGTGTTTTTGATGAATGAACAAGTTGTAGGTGTGAAAGGGGTGTGTTTTTGATGAATAAACAAGTTGTAGGTGTGATGAGGGGTGTGTTTTTTGATGAATAAACAAGTTGTAGGTGTGAAAGGGCTGTGTTTTTGATGAATGAACAAGTTGTAGGTGTGATGAGGGTGTGTTTTTGATGAATAAACAAGTTGTAGGTGTGATGAGGGGTGTGTTTTTGATGAATAAACAAGTTGTAGGTGTGAAAGGGATGTGTTTTTGATGAATAAACAAGTTGTAGGTGTGAAAGGGGTGTGTTTTTGATGAATAAACAAGTTGTAGGTGTGATGAGGGGTGTGTTTTTGGATGAATAAACAAGTTGTAGGTGTGAAAGGGGTGTTTTTTTGATGAATAAACAAGTTGTAGGTGTGATGAGGGGTGTGTTTTTGATGAATAAACAAGTTGTAGGTGTGAAAGGGGTGTGTTTTTGATTGATGAATAAACAAGTTGTAGGTGTGAAAGGGGTGTGTTTTTGATGAATAAACAAGTTGTAGGTGTGATGAGGGCTGTGTTTTTGATGAATAAACAAGTTGTAGGTGTGATGAGGGCTGTGTTTTTAATGAATAAACAAGTTGTAGGTGTGATGAGGGCTGTGTTTTTGATGAATGAACAAGTTGTAGGTGTGATGAGGGCTGTGTTTTTAATGAATAAACAAGTTGTAGGTGTGATGAGGGCTGTGTTTTTAATGAATAAACAAGTTGTAGGTGTAATGAGGGCTGTGTTTTTAATGAATAAACAGTTGTAGGTGTGATGAGGGCTGTGTTTTGTAATGAATAAACAAGTTGTAGGTGTAATGAGGGCTGTGTTTTAATGAATAAACAAGTTGTAGGTGTGATGAGGGCTGTGTTTTTAATGAATAAACAAGTTGTAGGTGTGATGAGGGCTGTGTTTTTAATGAATAAACAAGTTGTAGGTGTGATGAGGGCTGTGTTTTTAATGAATAAACAAGTTGTAGGTGTGATGAGGGCTTAGCCACTCACATGTTTGTCTCAAACTCTGTAGATTATTGACATCTTTGAATCGTCATCGACTCCAATATGGCCAGAGACAACAGAATATTCTCCTCCTGGTCCATTGTGGATTGCAACTACAGTTTATTAAATAGTATAACCTAGAGTAATGAGTAATAGCAACAGTAAAAATAAACATCTAGTGTTTGCTCAATAGCGTATGCTTGGAGTGTTGGCATACCACATTGTTGTAATTGGCTTCAATGAGGCTTCATATGTTTTTACACATCGCACTTCTCCTCACATGAGAAATACTTGGCTGGTGTAAATTGTATTGTATATGTGAGGCATGTTCTCAATAAGCAAAACAGAGCCTAGGCCTACTGTTGATACTGCATTATAGAACTGAATCATTGAAATACATTTGGTAACCAGATGAGAGGCGTTCTTTTGGAGATGGGATGGATACTTGAACAAGCGAAATGCAGTAGCCTATGTAAGTAGGCATACGGTGCATTCGGAAAGTTATTCAGACGATTTGACGTTTTCCATGTTTTTGTTACATTACAGCTTTATTCTAAAATCCATTACATTTCGTTTTAAATCCTCATCAATCTACACAGAATACTCCATAATGAAAAAGTGAAGAAAGGTTTGTAGAAATTGTTGCAAATGTATTAAAAATAAAATAAAAACTTCTTTACATAAGTGTTCAGACCCTTTGCTATTAGACTCGGAATTGAGCGCAGGTGCATCCTGTTTCCATTGATCTTCCTTGAGATGTTTCTACAAGTTGATTGGAGTTCAGTTGATTTTGAAAGGCACACACCTGTCTATATACTGTAAGGTCCAACAGTTGACAGTGCAGAGCAAAACACAATCCATGAAATGGAAGGAATTGTACGTAGAGCTCTGAGACAGGGTTATGTCAAGGCACAGATCTGGGGAAGTGTACCAAAACATTTCTGCAGCATTGAAGGTCCTCCATCATTCTTAAATGGAAGAAGTTTGGAACCACCTAGACGCTTCCTAGAGCTGGCCGTCTGGCCAAACTGAGCAATCGGGTGCAAAGGGCAATGGTCAGAGAGGTGACCCAGAACCTGATGGTCACTCTGACAGAGCTCCAGAGTTCCTCTGTGAAGATAGGATAACCTTCAAGAAGGACAACCATCTCTGCAGCACTCCACCAATCAGAACTTTATGGTATAGTGGCCAGATGGAAGCCACCCCTCAGTAAAAGACACAAGTTTGCCAAAGGTTCGCAAAAGGACTTTCAGACCGTGAGAAACCAGATTTGCGGGTCTGATGAAACAAAGATTGAACTCTTTAGCCTGAATGCCAAGTGTCACATCTGGAAGTACCCTGGCACCATCCCTTTGGTGAAGCATGGTGGTGGCAGCATCCCTTCGGTGAAGCATGGTGGTGGCAGCATCATGCTGTGGGGATGTTTCTCAGCGCCAGCGACTGGGAGACAACTTAAAATCGAGTGAAGATGAACGGAGCATAGAACAGAGTGATCAGTGATGAAAACCTGCTCTAGAGTGCTCATGACCTCAGGCTGGGGCGAAGATTCACCTTCCAACAGGACAACGGCCCCAAGCACACAGCCAAGACAATGCAAGAGTGGCTTCTGGACAAGTCTCTGAATGTCCTTGAGTGGCCCAGCCAGAGCTCGGACTTGAACCCGATTGAACATCTATGAAGAGACCTGAAAATAGCTGTGCAGAGACACTCCCCATCCAACCTGACAGGACTTGAGAGGATCTGCTGAGAAGAATGGAAGGAACTTTCCAAATACAGGTGTGCCAAGCTTGTAGCGTCATACCCAAGAATACTTGAGTCTGTAATCAAATAAAATAAAATAAGGTTTCATTTGTCACATGTGCAGAATACAACTGGTGTAGTAGACCTTACAGTGAAATGCTGAATACAACAGGTGTAGTAGACCTTACAGTGAAATGCTGAATACAACTGGTGTAGTAGACCTTACAGTGAAATGCTGAATACAACTGGTGTAGTAGACCTTACTGTGAAATGCTGAATACAACTGGTGTAGTAGACCTTACAGTGAAATGCTGAATACAACTGGTGTAGTAGACCTTACAGTGAAATGCTGAATACAACTGGTGTAGTAGACCTTACTGTGAAATGCTGAATACAACTGGTGTAGTAGACCTTACTGTGAAATGCTGAATACAACTGGTGTAATAGACCTTACAGTGAAATGCTTACTTACAACTCTTAACCAACAATGCCATTTTAAGAAAATAAAAATAAAAAATAAAGATAAGAATTACAAATAATTAAAGAGCAGCAGTAAATAATATAGGGGCTATATACAGGGGGTACCGGTACAGAGTCAATGTGTGGGGGCACAGGTGTCGAGGTAATTGAGGTAATATGTACATGTAGGTAGAGTTATTAAAGTGACTATGCATAGATAATAACAGAGTAGCAGCAACTTAGAAGGGGGGGGGGCAATACAAATAGTGTGGGTCACCATTTGATTAGCTGTTCAGGAGTCTTATGGCTTGGGGGTAGAATCTGTTTAGGGGACTCTTGTACCTAGACTTGGCATTCCAGTACCGCTTGCTGTGCGGTAGTAGAGAGAACAGTGGGTGGCTGGAGTCTTTGACAATTTTTAGGGCCTTCCTCTGACACCACCTGGTATAGAGGTCCTGGATGGCAGGAAGCCTGGCACCGGTGATGTACTGGACCGTACATACTACCCTCTGTAGTGCCTTGCAGTCGGAGGCCGAGCAGTTGCCAGACCAGACAGTGATGCAACCCGTCAGGATGCTCTCAATGGTGCAGCTGTAAAACCTTTTGTAGATCTGATGACCCATACCAAATCTTTTCAGTATCCTGAGGGGGAATAGGTTTTGTTGTGCCCTCTTCACTACTGTCTTGGTGTGCTTGGACCATGTTAGTTTGTTGGTATTGTGGACACCAAGGAACTTGAAGCTTTCAACCTGCTCCACTAAAGCCCTGTTGATGAGAATGGGGGCATGATCGGTCCTCTTTTTCCTGTAATCCACAATCTCCTTTGTCTTGATCACGTTGAGGGAGAGGTTGTTGTCCTTGCACCACAGGGTCAGGTCTCTGACCGCATCCCTACAGGCTGTCTCATCATTGTCGGTGATCAGGTCTACCACTGTTGTGTCATCGGCAAACTTAATGATGATGTTTGAGTCATGCCTGGCCGTGAGCTGTAGTCAATGAATAGCATTCTCACATAGGTGTTCCTTTTGTCCAGGTAAGAATGGCAGTGTGGAGTGCAGTAGAGATTGCATCATCTGTGGATCGGTTGGTGCAGTATGCACATTGGAGTGGGTCTAGGGTTTCTGGGATAATGGTGTTGATGTGAGCCATGGCCAGACTTTCAAAGCATTTCATGGCTACAGATGTGAGTGCTACTGGTCAGGAGTCATTTACTATCATTAAATGACTACTGACCTGTGAATCCTCTCAGGTGGTGTCCAGCCGGTGGAGGACGAGTAGGACCCCTTCCACAGCCGCACCCAGTTGTGCTAGCTGATCGTAGTGTTGGCGGAGTTGGTGTCTCTGTTCTTCGATCATCTGGGAGATGTCTTCCTCTTCTGCTGCTTCCATAATATGTGAGGCAGTATTCTGTGACGTATACACTGGGAGTCAGGAAGCAGGTGCAGTAGGTAAGTTTAATGGTAAGAAAATGGAAATAAACGAAACAGGAGAAGCGTACCGAATGTGAACAAAAACAGTACTGCCTGATTACTGAAGCTACTGAGGGCCAAATAAATGTAGAGTAATCAAGGTGTTGATGAGGTCCAGGTGTTCATAACGATGGGGAGCAGGTGTGCATAATGATGATTGACAGGACCGGTGGTTAGTAGACCGGAGAGGGTAGGCGTAACTCCTAATTCCTCTTTCTCTCTCTCTCTTTTGCTTCTTTCCTTCCTCAATTTCAACAGTTAAATTAAATACATTTTGTTGTCCTAATCTTCATCATTCTAATGACATACTTGAATAACATAGGACTATAATTAGATGTAGAAGGCTTCTCTCCACAAAGATTGCATGGTTATGGTCTAAATAACTGCTATAGCCTACAACCATTGCTCGTTTGATCTTGAATCAAACTACCCGTGAAATGTATTGGCTGCTGTATTTAACATTCAGAAAACAAGAGCCTGCGTCCCTCTTCACATAGTCTATTGGTATAAGAAATGCTAAGAAAATAATGTCCAGCAAGTTATTCTAATCTAGCTTTTCCTGCATGGGACTCCAAGAGCTAAGGAGATAGGCCAGTGGAGCACATGTGTTGTGCAAGAGACAGAGACTATACATTGGTTTGCAAAAGTATTTTTCCTATTTTGTTGCCTTACAACCTGGAATTAAAATGGATTTTTTTTGGGGGGGGGGGGTTGTGTCATTCGATTTACACAACATGCCTACCACTTTGAAGATACCATTTTTATTTTTTGTGAAACAAAAAAGAAATAAGACAAAAGAACAGAAATGTTGAGCGTGAACTATTCAACCCCCCTAACCCCCTCTTGGCAGGTTTGTTGTGGTGCCATATTCTTTCCATGTTTTCATAATGGATTTAGTGGTGCTCCGTAGGATGTTCAAAGTTTCAGATATTTTTTTATAACCCAACTCTGAAATGTACTTGTCCACAACATTGTCCCTGACCTGAGAGAGCTCCTTAATCTTCATGGTGCCCCTTGCTTAGTGGTGTGGCAGACTCTGGGGCCTTTCAGAACAGGTATAGATATACTGAGCTCATGTGACACTTAAATAAAGTCCACCTGTGTGCAATCTATCTAATTATGTGACTTCTGAAGGTAATCGGCTGCACCAGATCTTATTTAGGGGCTTCATAGCAAAGGGGGTGAATACATATGCACGCAAAAACTTTTCCATTAAACTTTTTTATTTTTTATTAAACAAGTAATTTTTTTTTTCATTTCACTTCACCAATTTGGACTATTTTGTGTTTGTCCATTACATGAAACCCACAGAAAAATCTAATTATATTACAGGTTGTAATGCAACAAAATAGGAAAAACGCTAAGGGGAATGACTACTTTTGCAAGGCACTGTAAAGTAGAAGCTTATTATGCATAACCCATCATTAATTAGATACATAGAAGGCTAAAACTGCATTGAATGTATTACCTGAAAGAAGTAGGTTAGTACATCTATGTATGTACAGGGGTATATACTGTATCACTCTAGAACAAGATTATCTATTTGGATGCAATTTCAATGTGGATGGAGAGAGAGAAAGACTGTCAGAGAGCGCTCCTGCGTGCATTGGTTGAAAGTAACAATATTCAAGTGATATGCTGCTTTAAAACTCTGCAGCTGCAATTTAAAATAAAAACTAATCTTACAATTAAAAAATTAAGGTGACCCCAAAATGCCAGATGGAGATGGGTAAACTACACACGGATTCTGTCTTTAATTACTGTAGCATAGACTATGCTGCAGAAAATGTAGGTCTACCTGTCACAAGAAAGAAATTTACCATGGTGAAATGATAGGTCTACGCATGCATAGTGAACTGCACTCCATACTGAGATAGCTGGCCTGTCCCCACCCTAAGCGTTGATGATTTATAATGCAGAGGCCATAGAGAAGCCAGATTTAGACATTCAGACACGACCAGGCCGAGTTTCGGGATGTCTCATGTTCTGACAGACACAGCTGTAGCTCGGCCACCCTCCTGATATCTCTAGCTTAAATTGACAGATTTTGATGGAGATTTTTTTTCATGTCACTTAGATTCTCTTATGGATTTTAAACACCTTTTATGGATAGGCTACTTTGCAAGGACATGATAAAAAAAGACAGCGCATTGCTGCTGAACCAGCCTTCGTTATAGTAGCCCAGGCTTAGGGTATGGGTAGCAGCCTATGGAGGGCTTGGTTTTAAAGTCATATGAAACGGAAAACAAGCAATAATTATGGAAGACGGTCGAGGAACAGGGTCATCTACCCCACCAACACCACGACCAGCTGGCGCTACTGGGTATGACCATGAAGGAAGTTCTCCGCGTTCTCCACCGCCTAGACATCACCAGCGAGGTTCTCCATACCTCTGACGGAGGGCCTCCTACCACAGGTTGTCACAGTGAGCCAGTCCCTCAGCCTACCCAGCCGGCCAGCCATGTCAGCGATGCCCGACTTTCCCTTCCGGTGAAGTATAACGGTACTCCTTTGAAATGCCATGGCTTCCTACTCCAGTGCTCCCTCTATTTCACTTATCAGACGGGAACCCCCACCACCAAGAGGTCCAAGGTTGCCACGGTCATTTCCCTGACCAGACAGGTGTTGGAGTGGGCTACGGCAGTCTGGGAGAGAGGAAAGGATGATTTGGATTCCTATGAGAGGCGGTGTTCAACCATCCTCCAGAGGGCAGAGAGGGAGGTGAGTGACTTTTGGTGTACGCCCTCACCGTGGATATGCAACCATTGGGACCCGGCACAATTAGTCACAGCATCACTCATCATGGGACCCAAGCACCAGGAAAGCCTTCCCGTCATCATCACTGCACCTGTACACAGTCATCCTCAGCCTCCCATGGCTCCAACTCCAATACCCCACCATCTCCTGGTCAAAGATGAGAATCACCACCTCGGGGACCAGGATGCCGTAGGACCTGCTTTCCCGCACCCTGTGGTTCCACATTGGTGGAGGGTCCTGTCAGTGTCCTGGAATGCCTTTATGGAGAAGCTGGGGGCCATGGTCATCACATGAGGGTACTGGCTTCAGTCTAGCGGGCAGGTGGAGAGGACCAATCAGGAGCTGGGGAGGTTCCTAAGGAGTCACTGCCAGGGCCGGCAGGGGGAGTGGGCTTGGTTCCTTCCCTGGGTAGAATACACCAAGAACTCAATTTCGTCACTCCTCCACAGGGCTGACTCCCTTCCACTGTGTCCTGGACTATCATCTAGGCCCTGGCTCCGTGGACTCCGAGCCAGACCTAGGCCCCTGCAGTTGACAAGTGTGTCCGGCATGCAGAGGAGGTGTGGAATGCTGCCCAGCACGTCGTCCGCGGAGATCAGGCGGACCGCCACCATAGTGAAGCTCCCATGTTCCATCCTGTTGATCGCATCTGGCTCTCCACCAGGAACCTCACACTCCGTCTGCCCTGCCGGAAGCTGAGCCTCCGGTTTGTGGGGCCCGTCAAGATCCTCCGGAAGCTCAATGAGTTAACATACAGATTACAGCTCCCCACTAATTAAAAGATCTCACCCTTTTTTCATGTTTCCCTCGGGCCGGTGGTTCCTGGTTGCTTGGCTAAATCCGCCAACCCCAAAACACCCCTCCACATCCCTTGGACATTGAAGGAAGCCCTGCCGTCAGATCCTTCCTGGATTCCCAACGTCATGGGGGTTGGCTCCAGTATCTGGTGGGCTGGGAGTGGTACGGTCCAGAAGAGTGGTGTTGGGTTCTGGTGGACAACATTCTCGATCCCAACATCATCTGAGATTTCCACCTTCGCTGTTCGGTCCGTCCCCCTGGCCAGCATCGTCCTGCGGCTGGAGACGGGCTACTGTCACGTCTACTTCCCCGCTCCGGCGCACAACGGTTTACTAACCCCAGGTCCTGGCAACCCATCATGACGCACACCTGGCAACCCTCGTTACGCAAACCTGGACTTCATGATTAATTCTCCTTTATCTAGCACTCCCCAGCATCACTCTCCAGGCAGTATTGGTTCAGTTTTCAGGGCCAGACTTTTCTCTTGTTTTTGTAATGCTCTATGTTCATTATTATTAAACTCACCATCTGCACCTGCTTCCTGAACCCCTGGGTCTACATTACATAAACGCACTCTCAGTAGACCATTTCAAACCCCTTTATTCATAGGCTACTTGGTCAATGGCCAGGATTAAAGAAAAAGCATACTGCTAAACCTGCCTTGATTAAGCAGAGGGTAGGCTGTGTTTGGTTTTTAATCAAACGAAATGGGGGGACCAGTTGTTTATTTTATGTTTCTAAATATGAGATTCACTGGATCAAAAAGCACATCTCCCTCCATGGGCACTGTGAGAAATGGCTGGATAGGTGGCACTTCCCCCCTCTATCCATGCCATAATCAACTGCATTACCTTTAAGACCTGTTTTCGGTTGGTCATTAGCACTGCATGAAATTGTAACTTTTGTGCTTGTTTTTAAGGACACACCTCAAATATTGCCTACCTCAGCGCAAGCGGGCTGATGTTAGACAGGTAAATTGCAGAACCTGGCGTCAGTGCTGAAACATTTAAGTGTGCCAGTTCTTACATGAAGAAATTGCAAACGAACGTGCTTTTGACAGCTGCGCCTCCTTACCACCAGTCAAAACTAGAGTCCCCATTCTCCACCATTGCTTTTAACTTTCTAGTCATGGCAATACCACTGTTTACAATAGCAATACCTACAAAACACAGTCAAATTAAAAGCCCACAGCTTTGGACAAAATGGAAGCTACTGTGTGGTGTGTTTGTGCCTGCGGTGACATCATGGTAATACTATGGGGGAGGTATGTGTATGATAGCACAAGGTTAGCCTTTTATAGACAACTATCCCTCTGACAAAGACAGGATGATATTTTGAGAGAGCAAAATCAAAGTATCCCCTGTTCCAGAGAATGCAAAAGCAAGATCACTGTGGGTGAGTAAATACTCTTTGGAAATTAATCATCCTTGAATGTACAAAATTCTACCTCAGATACGTAAAGGAAATGCATGTTTCGCCATATTTCACAACCATTGAACTACAGTAAGGTATTTACATTTGTACAACTTATTTCATTAAGGAAGTTAATGACTTCCAGTCGAAAATCTGAGAGAATAAATTCATAGCAGACTAAGGCCTGGATGAATTCACAATGCTTGGCATTTCTGCGGAAACCACCTGGTGACGAAAATGTAATGTATTGAACTCTCTCTGGGCTCTGTAAAAATTGTCTTGGCCCTCTGCCTCCATCTCCTCCAATAGGACCCACAAGAAGACACAGTCCCTGGAATATGAAATGCAGGGCATAGTTTAGCTATGCAGGAACTGCCAAGTCTCCTTTACACACAGCAGTTAATTTACATGTAGACCTTCTAGAGAGGCCACAGTACTTTATGCCTAAACCTCCCACTGCCATCATCATACAGTACCTAAGCATGAACAGTGTACTGAGACGTTGGACTCCAGCTTCAGAGGTAGAGTGAAGACACCTGTGCCTGCAGGAATTGTGCAAAGTGGTTCAAAACCAACCAGTGTTTTCACAGCTGTGGATAGAAAGAAAGGGGAAGCTCTACCCTGTGGATAGGAACTCCCCTTACCAAAATGAATTTGTTGCTGCAAAGTTCTCATTTTGGATTTGAAATGATACAATGACTATGAGATTGTGCAGTTAATTTGAGGGTATTTTCATCCATATTGGTTGTATTCATGATTCATTCATGATTCATGATTCATGATTCATTCGGTTGAATTCATGATTCACCCCACCGGGCCTACATGACTGGACTACTGAAGTTATCTGCCCGAGGGAGTTAGTCGTTACCTGAACGCCCATCTGCGGCCCGCTAATCGTTAGCTGTCTTATCGGCTGCTATCTCTTCCTCCTCGTGTTGATTATTCAGGGTTCAGAATTCAGACCAATATGGACATGAGCTGCAGCTCTTTGTCTCTCTGGTCTAAAGAAAGGTGAGTTTGTTTCTTCACCTCGTGTTGAGGTTCAAACTTTCAACAATTTCAAACATGTAGCTAACACTCCACCCTTGTCTGGTATGTTAATCCTTAGCCAGTCCTTTTAAGCACTCAGGTCAAAAACTGACACGCTCCTCTGACCTCACTAGGGGTGTGGCTACTTAATGTGCAAAATACATGATTATAAGTTCTCTCTTATGACTCCTAAAATCACATTCATATATTAACAAAAATATGTTAATCATTTCAATATCGCACGCACAAAGTATTGTTCCGGCCTTTAGGCCTATATATCATAGTCAATAGGCATATGAACTAACAGTTTATAGAGCAAACAATGCAATTATCACAACACATAGGTTGTAACATGGCTTTTTGTCAGACTTCCCCAGTGATTTTACCTACACACCACTACTGGGGACCTTACAGATAATTGTATGTGTGGGGTACAAAAAACATGTTAAATACCATTATTGCACACAGAGTGAGTCCATGCAACTTATTACGTGACATGTTAAGCAGATATTTACTCCTGAAACTATTTAGGCTTGCCATAACAAAGGGGCTGAATACTTTTTGACTCAAGACATTTCAGCTTTTCATTTTCAATTTTTTCTCAAAAATGTCAATAAACATAATTCCACTTTGACATTATGGGGTATTGTGTGTAGGCCAGTGACAACAAAACTCAATTTAATCTATTTTAAATTCAGGCTGTAACACAACAATATGTGGAAATAGTCAAGGGGTGTGAATACTTTCTGATGCCACTATAAGTGAATTTGTCCCAATACTTTTGGTCCCCTAAAATGGGGAGCCTATGCACGAGAAGTGCAGTAACTTCTAAACAGCTCCCCCAATATGGATAAAAAATACTCTCAAATTAAAGCTGAGAGTCCGCACTTGAGAGTCCGCTTTAGAGCAGAGCCAAAGCAACAAAACGTGTCACTGTCCCAACACGTTTGGACCTCACTGTATGTGTACAGCAGGTCAGGGCTTCTTGCATGCATGGACTTGAGATGTCAGTTAACAATCATTTTGGAAAATTAGTAATTGCCACTACATTTGAAGTTGCTTTTCTTCCACCTAAACCTTACTGTATACACTCGAGTCAGGAAGGATAGACAACTAGTGGACAACTGGCTCTTGATGATGACGTCCCCAGTGTAGATTGAAGATCTTTATTAGTTGATTAGTTTGAATCAATTGTGTTGAGGCTTGGCTGGAAAAAAAGTATTTTATATGGTTGCTCTCTAAGAACTGTTGGCCACACATTTAACGGTAGATTTAGTAGGCCTAAGTCCCAGTTTATGCTAGCTAAATCGTTTGCTTATATGGCATTTATACAAGGCAGAAACATTGTTCCCTTGCTGAAAAATACATTGAATGCCAGTTTCAGTGAGAAGCATAGCAACATCAAGGTAACTTGTAACAGATGACCCCGTTTTTCCAAAGACAAAACCCTGCACATTAGCCGATTTCAAAGTAGAGCATGTTTTCAGTATCTTAATGCTGTTTTCTTACGTTTTCTGATTTGTTTCAGTGCATGCATTCAACCAGATTTGGACAAAGAACTTCCACAGTCCACAGAGTTCACTCAAAATGGCAATAGTTCTGAACCGGGTTTGATTTTTACATTTTTTAATTTATTTAAATGTTGTTCATTCTCTGTTAAACAACCAATGGTTGAAAGCTCACCGCTCAGTTATCACATGGCTCATGTAAATTCTGTAGTTGCCCCTTTAAACATACCAAGGTCAACATCCCCAGATAGTGTTCACATCTCTCTCATGTAAATGTTGTAACTACATAACAAGAGATCTTTGTTCTTGTCTTCATTCACGTGTCATGTTCTGACCTTAGTTCTTTTGTTATGTCTTTGTTTTAGTATGGTGATGATTTGAAGGTTAATATTGTGGCACTGTGCACTGAAATGTTTTCATTGTGAGACAGATAAGAAAGTTGTATTGTATTTATTTTGATCTGTTAAGACAATGAATAGTTCTTTAGATTAGTTAGCACATTTAGTATGTTTTAGTTTAGTGTTCTCTGTGATGATTAGCAATTTCATATGAAGTTACTGTTGAAGTCGTAAGTTTACATACACCTTAGCCAAATACATTTAAAATCAGTTTTTCACAATTCCCTGTCTTAGGTCAGTTAGGATCACCACTTTGTTTTAAGAATGTGAAATAATAGCAGAGAGAATGATTCATTTCAGCTTTTATTTCTTTCATCACATTCCCAGTGGGTCTGAAGTTTGCATACACTCAATTAGTATTTGGTAGCATTGCATTTAAATTGTTTAAATTGGGTCAAACGTTTCAGGTAACCTTCCCACAATAAGTTGGATGAATTTTGGCTCATTCCTCCCGACAGAGCTGGTGTAACTGAGTCAGGATTGTAGGCCTCCTTGCTTACACACACTTTTCCATTTCTGCCCACACATTTTCTATGGGATTGAGGTCAGGGTTTTCTGATGGCCACTCCAATACCTTGACTTTGTTGTCCTTAAGCCATTTTGCCACGACTTTGGAAGTATGCTTGGGGTCATTGACCATTTGGAAGACCCATTTGCGTCCAAGCTTTGACTTCCTGACTGATGTCTTGAGATGTTACTTCAATGTATCCACATGATTTTCCCTCCTCGTGAAGCCATCTATTTTGTGAAGTACACCAGTCCCTCCTGCAGTAAAGCACCCCCACAACATGATGCTGCCACCCCCGTGCTTCACGGTTGGGATGGTGTTCTTTCAACTTGTAAGCCTCCCTATTTTTCACCCAAACATAATGATTAAGGTCAACAAACAGTTCGATTTTTGTTTCATCAGACCAGAGGACATTTCTCCAAAAAGTATGATCTTTATCCCCATGTGCAGTTGCAAACCGTAGTCTGGCTTTTTTATGGTGGTTTCGGAGCAGTGGCTTCTTCCTTGCTGAGTGGCCTTTCAGGTTATGTCGATATAGGACTCGTTTTACTGTGGATATAGATACTTTTGTACCTGTTTCCTCTGGCATCTTCACAAGGTCCTTTGCTGTTGTTCTGGGATTGATTTGTACTTAACACACCAAAGTACGTTCATCTCTAGGAGACAGAACGCTTCTCCTTCCTGAGCGGTATGACGGCTGCGTGGTCCCATGGTGTTTATACTTGCGTATTATTGTTTGTATAGATGAACGTGGTACCTTCAGGCGTTTGGAAACTGCTCCCAAGGATGAACCAGACTTGTGGAGGTCAACCATTTTTTTTCTGAGGTTGATTTCTTTTGATTTTCCCAGGATGTCAAGCAAAGAGGCACTGAGTGTGAAGGTAGGCCTTGAAATACATCCACAGGTATACTTCCAATTGACTCAAATTATGTCAATTAGCCTATCAGAAGCTTCTAAAGCCATGATGTCATTTTCTGGAATTTTCCACACTGTTTAAAGGTACAGCCAACTTAGTGTATGTTAACTTCTGACCCACTGGAATTGAGATATAATTAATTATAAGTTAAATAATCTGTCTGTAAACAATTGTTGGAAAATGTACTTGTGTCATACACAAAGTAGATGTCCAACCCGACTTGCCAAAACTATAGTTTGTTAACAAGAAATTTGTGGACTGGTTGAAAAACAAGTTTTAATGGCTCCAACCTAAGTATATGTTAACTTCTGACTTCAACTCTATTTGTGATTTTGTTTAAGTAGATAACACATTTCAATGTTGTTATACAAAATGCAATCAAAAACCTGATCTAATTTGCACATTCATAATGAGTTTGCAATACATTTGCAGCAAACAGTAGAATTTTCGGCACAAGCTTCTCAGAATTAGTTGCCACAAATGTGAAGCAAATTGGCCTAAGATTTGCCACAACTGTTTTTTTGGAATTGGAGACTCTACCCTGTGGATGGGAACTGAGTTGACACTCTACCTGTCTCCTGTTCTCACTTTCAATGTCCTACCTGCCTCTCCATATCCTTAATAAACCTTTAAAACCCCTCTCCGGATATAACGAATGCGGGGGAAGTGATACGCTCACATTGAAAAGTTAAGCATCATACATGAGATTATGTTAACAAAAACTGATACTTTCCAAAATGTTGTTACCGCAGTGGGACTTTCATTTCCATAATGCTCAGGGATGGATCAATTATTGTTATTGCATTATCAAGAGCGAGGGGTAGTCTTGCTTAGATAAAGACGATGTACTTGCTCATTCTGTCTGTTCATCAACTTTGTGATTTTACACAATTCTATTAAGTTACACAGATCTTGACCCTCCCCCAATGATGGATCACCATTCTCAAGGCTGGTTGTCCTCACACTGTACAAATAAATGAATCCTGAGATTATACAAAGATTGATGAGGTTGTAATGAAAGATGAGAAGATACCTTTGTGAGCCCCATTACAAATATTTGCCCAGTTGAAGTTGTCATTAAATTGCACTGCACTACACTGCTCTGCACTACACTACACTGCTCTGCCCTGCACTACACTGCTCTGCACTACACTACACTGCTCTGCACTGCACTACACTGCTCTGCTCTGCACTACACTGCACTGCTCTGCAATGCACTACACTGCTCTGCACTGCACTGCACTACACTGCTCTGCACTGCACTACACTGCTCTGCACTACACTACACTGCTCTGCACTACACTACACTGCTCTGCTCTGCACTGCACTGCACTGCACTACACTGCTCTGCACTGCACTACACTACACTGCACTGCACTGCACAGAACTGCTCTGCACTGCACTGCACGAAACTGCTCTGCACTGCACTACACTGCTCTGCACTGCACTGCACTACACTGCTCTGCACTGCACTGCACTACACTGCTCTGCACTACACTACACTACACTGCTCTGCACTGCACTGCACTGCACTGCACTGCACTGCACTGCACTGCACTGCACTGCACTGCACTACACTGCTATGCACTGCACTACACTGCACTGCACTGCACTACACTGCTCTGCACTGCACTACACTGCTCTGCTCTGCACTGCACTACACTGCTCTACACTACACTACACTGCTCTGCACTACACTACACTGCTTTGCACTGCACTACACTGCTCTGCACTGCACTACACTACACTACACTGCTCTACACTACACTACACTGCTCTACACTACACTACACTGCTCTACACTACACTACACTGCTCTACACTACACTGCTCTACACTACACTACACTGCTCTACACTACACTGCTCTGCACTACACTACACTACACTGCTCTGCACTGCACTACCCTGCTCTGCACTGCACTGCACTGCACTGCACTACACTGCACTACACTACACTGCTCTGCACTGCACTACACTGCTCTACTATCCTTTTACCTCTATAAAACGTGAACATATCCTGACATTTTATAAAACTGTTTCATTTAACAAGCGAAAGTCGAATTTGCATGGTCCTTTTTGGAAATTGTTATTGCAGGTTAACAGTGGCTGAACCTTGTCCTTTTAAAATGGAATGATTTAATACGTGTTACAGTAGTTTCCATTTGTCTGAAACGTGCTCCTCCCTCCATAAGGGAACCTGTACTGTAAACAGTTCTATCGCGAGGTCAAAGGCATGTAGATCTGTGTAATCTACATCAAATCTGTGTAATCTACATCAAATCTGTGTAATCTACATCAAATCTGTGTAATCTACATCAAATCTGTGTAATCTACATCAGATCTGTGTAATCTAAATCAAATCTGTGTAATCGACATCAGATCCGTGTAATCTACATCAGATCTGTGTAATCTACATCAGATCTGTGTAATCTAAATCAAATCTGTGTAATCGACATCAGATCCGTGTAATCTACATCAGATCTGTGTAATCTACATCAAATCTGTGTAATCGACATCAGATCCGTGTAATCTACATCAGATCTGTGTAATCTACATCAGATCTGTGTAATCTACATCAGATATGTGTAATCTACATCAGATATGTGTAATCTACATCAAATCTATGTAATCTACATCAAATCTGTGTAATCTACATCAGATCTGTGTAATCTACATCAGATCTGTGTAATCTACATCAGATCTGTGTAATCTACATCAGATCTGTGTAATCTACATCAGATATGTGTAATCTACATCAGATATGTGTAATCTACATCAAATCTATGTAATCTACATCAAATCTGTGTAATCTACATCAGATCTGTGTAATCTACATCAGATATGTGTAATCTACATCAGATCTGTGTAATCTACATCAGATCTGTGTAATCTACATCAGATCCGTGTAATCTACATCAGATCCGTGTAATCTACATCAGATCTGTGTAATCTACATCAGATCTGTGTAATCTACATCAGATCCGTGTAATCGACATCAGATCCGTGTAATCTACATCAGATCTGTATGATGACAGTAGGAGTCCCAGGGTATGGTAGTGCATAGAGCACTCGTACACAGCAGAACAGGAGGAAGAAGGCATGATGAGACCATCTTGATTCTTGATTTCCCTGGCTGGTTTAAATGCAACCGCTGCCCCAGGGCAGGTGCAGGGGTCACCTGAGAATTCAGAGCCAAAGTCTGGCAGTGTGCGGTTTGTCTTTCAAACAGTAGAGTAGACCTAGACCCCCTCTAATCCCATAGACCCCCTCTCATCCCACATAAAGATGGGGCTCCTGGCCTTAGTTCTTTGACAGCTGGTATGACTTGGGAAGTGGGAGCAAAATAAAAACGATAACTAGGAGCATATGGGAGGAAATGGCTGGGCCAATGTGACTGCTGACTGGGGTCAGAGTACTGCCAGAATGACCCACATCCATCCCTCCCTTACCGCCCCCATTCTCTGACCCATGACCCACATCCGGCTACACAGGTGTAATTGTAATCGGCTACATCTACACTTGTCATGTCAGTCATGATCAACTTGACTAGCATTTCCATATGCTGTGAAACATGATATTGAACTACAGCAACTTGGATTAGGTCATTTTGTTGGTAGTTTGTATGGAAACCCTAGATGTTTGCCACCCTGAAACTATACTATAGTTGTTCATCAAGGAGGCCAACATTTTTTTGAAATGTTGATAATTCTATAACTATCCAAAACAGTCTTTCCAGTTTGGGGTCTGACAGACAAGGTACAGTAGGCAAGGAAGCAAATCAAACCAAACAAATTAAGCATATCATTCCTGAATAGAGAGCCCATTTCACACACACTAAAAGGATGACACTTCCATTGGGCACAAAACACAGCTGGAAACAACTGGAGACAAACTCCTTATAGGCAGATGATGCTAACATATCCTTACAGCAGCCAACTCTGTCCTCTGTGATCACTGCCATGCTTTCACCTGTCAATCAAAACCCACAGCAAAAAACATCTGATTGTTTTTGAAGTCCAACCAAGTGGACTTCATGGGATGCTGTGTCTGACTGAAATATGTCTGTGTCAAAGAGATGGACTATGCTCAATTGAATATGTGCATATTACATTTCATTTAAAATTTGATTACACATTTTTTTTTACATTGATAAGATGAAACCGCATAGATTCACTTTACTGAATGGATGGCCCAGATTCCCCTCCCAATACATCACATTGAAGTATTCAATGGTACGTCTAACAGCTGAGCAAAATCCCTCACATTAAAAAACCTTGTTTTCTCCCTGCTCTTAGGATGCTGGTATTGTCTAATCATGTTTGTTTATCTCTTTCTTAAAGATACAGTTCAGAAACTTCTCCACTAAACTCTGAACTTCAAATTACACACAGAAGTCTAATACTCTTGAAACACTTCCTCTAGTGTTCAAACTCTGGACTTCAAATTACACACAGAAGTCTAATGATATTGAGACATATCAAACCTTCCTCCACCTCTAAGTGCATTTGGGGAAAAATAACTGGGTAAAAGAGGAGGTGGAACTGCTTTCCCTTGTGATTAATGTGTTGGGAAACATGAGGAAAGTTGCATGACTACGTCTCCACTCGGATGAATATAAAGAGCATACTCAGCGGATTTCACCATCCTATGGTCTGACAGGACTCTTCCAGGTAGCCAACAGTGTTGCGAAAAAGACCTGACCTGAACTAACAGAACTAAAGTTCCCCTCTCACACAGTTTCACCAGGAGTGGAAAGGGGGAAGGAGGGATTGTCGAAATAAGTTTCTGTTAACTTTCACCTTGGTTATTGTGTAAGGAGCTGTGGCAGACAGGAATTGATATATAAATGGCACTAAGACGGCACTCAACGAGCAGTATAGGGCCATAAGCAAACAGGAAAATGCTCATCCAGAGGCAGCGCCCCTAGTGGCCGGGGACTTTAATACAGGGACACTTAAAACCGTTTTAACTCATTTCTACCAGCATGTTAATACATGTGCAGCCAGAGGAAAAAATCTCTTGACCACCTTTACTCCACACACAGAGATGCGTACAAAGCTGTCCCTCGTCCTCCATTTGGCAAATCTGAACAATTAACTCTATCCTCCTGATTCCTGATTACAAATAAAACTAAAGCAGGAAGTACCAGTGACTCGCTCAATGAGGAGGTGATCAGAGGACTAGGACTCAGATACTAAGCTACAGGACTGTTTTGCTAGCACAGACTGGAATTTGTTCCATGATTCTTCCGATGGCATTGAGGAGTACACCACATCAGTCACTGGCTTCATCAATAAGTGCATCAATGTTGTCATCCCCACAGTGACAATACATACATACATACCCCAATCAGAAGCCATGGATTACAGGCAACATCCGCACTGAGCTAAAGGGTAGAGCTGCAGCATTCAAGGAGCGAGAATCTAACCCAGACGCTTATAAGAAATCCCGTTATGCCCTCAGATCCACAGATGACCAAATCTCCATTGCACTCCACACTGCCCTTTCCCACCTGGACAAAAGGAACACCTATGTGAGAATGTTATTAATTGACTACAGCTCAGGGTTCCACACTATAGTGCCCTTAAAGCTCATCACTAAGATAAGGACCCTGGGACTAAACACCTCCCTCTTCAACTGGATACCCCTGGTATGGCAACTGCACGGACCCCGACCGCAAGGCACTACAGAGGCATCACTGGGGCCAAGCTTCCTGCCATTCAGGACCTCTATACCAGGCGGTGTCAGAGGAATGGCCAAAACATTTCCAAGGCTTCCAGACACCCTGGTCATAGACTGTTCTCTCAGCTAGCGCACAGCAAACAGTACCGGAGCGCCAAGTCTGGGTCAAAAAGGCTTCTTAACAGCTTCACCCCTAAGCTATAAGACTTAGACTATTTGCATTGTCCCCACCCCCTCATTTTTACACTGCTTCTACTCTCTGTTTATTATCCATGCATAGTCACTTTACCTCTACCTACATATACATATTACCTCAATTACATCAACTAACCGGTGCCCCAGCATATTGACTCTGTACCGAAACCCCCTGTATACAGTATAGCCTTTCTACTGTTATTATATTGTTGCTCCTTAATTATTTGTTATACTTCTCATTCCATTTTCTTTTTCTTTTCTTAAAACTGCATTGTTGGTTAAGGGCTTGTAAGTCAGCATTTCACTGTAAGGTTGTATTAGGCGCCTGAGACAAATATAATTTGAATTAATTTTGTGTGAAATGTAAACAGGACAATTTTGATTGATTTGAGAACTTGTCCTGTTATGGATGCGCTGTGTACTTACTGCACAGCTTATAATTTTAACACTAACAACAACACAATAGAGAAGCATTATGTTTCCTAATGTTCTTGTCATGATTTATGAAGATAGAGACATAGTCCCCCTAACACAATGAGAGTGATGCAATATTTTATATTTTATTTTACTTCATTTAAATGTATTTAACGAGGTAAGTCAGTTAAGAACAAATTCTTATTTACAATGACGGCCTACCCAAACCTGGGTCAATTGTGTGCAGCCCTATGGGACTCTCAATCACGGCCGGTTGTGATAAAGCCTGGAATCGAAACAGGGTCTGTAGTGATGCCTCTATCACTGATATCCAGTGCCTTAGACCGCTTTGCCACTCGGGAGCCATTAAGAGTAACATCCTTTCCTCACATATTATTACTCCTCGAACCGAATCTGAGAAAAATGATCCCTGTAACTTACCTAGCTCATTAAAGTGAATTACAGACTACAATTTGGTGCCTTTAAGGCAACCCCTCGTCCTCTGATTAGAAACAGATGAGGTACTTGAAACACTTTATTTTCTATTAGGACTGATTAAGGTAGTGCCAAGGGCTACTTCTCTCTGATAAACCAAAATCTTGGCTAGTATTTATTATTGTTAATCGCTCCAAGTCATCAAGGAGAGGAGACTGTTTGATGGAGCCAGTGGGAGTGGGACTAAATTGTTTAAGGCAGCATTTTCATGGGAACTTTTACCACTAACAAGGACATGACTCTCTGAGACTCAGCCACATTGTGAGAAGCAGACACTTCTGATATTCTGCACGCGGAAGCAGGAGTTGAGGATGGGATCTGACAGGTGCATGGGTCTCCTGTCACTCACACTGACACAAAAGGCATTGTGGGAATCTCTCATGGCAGCTCAGCTTTGATGTCTGTGTGTACGCTGGAACTGCTCCTTTGTTTATAACACTGACAGAATTCAAAGTGTGCATGGCAGAAATGTACAATTTGCTTGATGAGTTATTAAAACATGGTAATGTATTCAAAGTGAGAATCAAGCAGCTCTAATGTGTTGCAGATGCACAGTAACGTGTACTGGGGCATATTCTGGCATCCGTAGTGGAAAAAGTACCCAATTGTCATACTTGAGCTCTAGTGTGTTGCAGATGCACAGTAACATGAGTACTGGGGCATATTCTGGCATCAGTGGCTCTAATGTGTTGCAGATGCACAGTAACGTGTACTGGGGCATATTCTGGCATCAGTAGTGGAAGAAGTACCCAATTGTCATACTTGTGCTCTAGTGTGTTGCAGATGCACAGTAACATGTGTACTGGGGCATAATCTGCAACCTCCCTATATGCTGTCTCGTCGTCGTCAGGCCTACCACTGTTGTGTTGTCTGCAAACTTAATGATGGTGTTGGAGTCGTGCCTGGACATGCAGTAGTGGGTGAACAGGGAGTACAGGACGGGACTGAGAACACACCCCTGGGGAGCTCCAGTGTTGAGGATCAGCGTGGCAGATGTGTTGCTACCCACCCTCACCACCTGGGGACGGCCTGTCAGGAAGTCCAGGATCCAGTTACAGAGGGAGGTGTTTTAGTCCAAGGATCCTTTGCTTCGTGATGAGCTTTGAGGGCACTATGGTGTTGAACGCTGAGCTGTAGTCAATGAATAGCATTCTCACACAAGTGTTCCTTTTGTCCAGGTGGGAAAAGGCAGTGTGGAGTGCAATAGAGATTGCATCATCTGTGAATCTGTTTGGACGGTATGCAAATTGGAGTGGGTCTAGGGTTTCTGGGATAATGGTGTTGATGTGAGCCATTACCAACCTTTCAAAGCACCTCATGGCTACGGAAGTGAGTGATACGGGTATGTAGTCATTTCTACAGCTTCCCTCACTCGGACCAGGTCTGGATCCAACCAGGTCTATACTGAACTGGTTTAGTTGTCCTCGGGTCCATTCAGAACGGGTCTCTATATTAAACATTTTATTTATGCATATCTGATCCGGGTTTGAAAAGCCCAGGTCCATTTCGGAATGGAGGCTGTAGAAATAATATCTACATTTATAAGACTTGTTCATGATCGCAGACCCTTCTTAAAACAAATCTTTCTTTTATGAACAAGTCTGGGAAATTGATATATTCTTTCTACAGCTTATTAGCATATACCTAATATGTTCCCCCTGTTGATGATGCTTATCATACATTAAGGTTTAACCAATAATGTATGCTGATGCTAATATGATGTACAATATTCAATTATGTGTCCATATGATAACAATAGCGTAGTTTATGGAGTGTGCAACTTTCTTTACTTTGATAGTTTATCATTATTTCACCTCTACACAAACAAATGTTTCTGCATGTGTGCCAGCTCATGGTTTTTAATCAACTGTCAAATTACAACCACCCAGGGACATGTCCATGGGGACAACAGTGATTTGGCCCAAAATAACCCAATGTGATTTCCTAGTTCTGACAGCAATTTGAATATATTTATTTACGTAACTGAAATGTCCCATTTCCTTGTCTTCAGGCCCATAATCAAAATACTCAGAATTTCTGTTCTTGTTTCCATTGCACATAATACTGTGAAAAGTGGAATTCAATTGTTTTGAATACTACGCACCCGATGACGCTTTCAAAATGGCCATTGACGGTTTCATAACCCTTGACTTCAGTGAAATGACTACTGATGTTCAAGTATTTCAGGATGACGTTGTTCCAGTGGGTTCCCCACATTTGTTCTACTCTACTGGGTGGGAAAGCAGCGCCTATCCAGACTTGTCTCTCCCACTGGGCCTGAGGCAGAGGTATTTGGCTCTGTAATAGGAAGCGTCTGGTTAGCACTTACAGCTGAAGTGAGCAATCAGGTCTGTGGCAGATTACCTTACCCACGAGCTGTCCCTGTGGGACCAGTGCTGAACTAACACCACCTGATGTCTCCCAACACCGTGTGTGTGTGTGTGTGTGTGTGTGTGTGTGTGTGTGTGTGTGTGTGTGTGTGTGTGTGTGTGTGTGTGTGTGTGTGTGTGTGTGTGTGTGTGTGTGTGTGTGTGTGTGTGTGTGTGTGTGTGTGTGTGTGTGTGTGTGTGTGTGTGTGTGTGTGTGTGTGTGTGTGTGTGTGTGTGTGTGTGTGTGTGTGTGTGTGTGTGTGCACAAAGAACACTGTTTTCTGTCTAACAAGCTCTGGCAGCTATACAGGACATGTCCAGGACTGGGTACACCCACGGAAGGAGAGGTGACATTCTGTGGGAACTACTGGGAGCGGAGACCAAGTCTGACAGTGCATACCTGAGTCATTCCCATTGGAGAGGGCGTATCTGTAAAAACTCTGTATCCGTCTCTCATTTTCCACAACTGTAGAACAAGGTTAGAGAGAACATGAATGGCTCCCAGAAGCACTTGATACCATACACTATACGTGTTGTATATGTCACAGGGTGTGTAAATGTACACTGCATCATATATCTGACTACAGAATAGTAGACCAACATGTACCACCAATGAGTACTGTATGTCATATGGACAAACGCAGGGTAAATAGTGAAGTCAAGTCTGTTTTACTGTTAATGTTTGCAGAATAATATGTGTGACCCCAGGCTGCAAAGGTCAAGGTTAGAACCTCCCCTCGCACCCCAAACAGGAAATGAGACACAGTCAAGTGAATGCCTCCACTGTCCTTGAGTGAGATGGGCAATGTTATGCAGTATTTGACAGATGTCAACATAGTCCTTATATCTAATGAAAGAATCTGCAACTTTATGAAACAATCAAAAACTTTCTTTAATGTGGTCTGGCTTGGCATACAATAAAACAGGATTCAGGCCAGTCAGATTGGGAATTAAATTGCTCATTTGGTTTGGCTAATTAGTCTAAAATTCTGTGAAATGTCAGTTTATTTCACAACACAGATTATTTTGGCTGATTGTCCAATTAACACATCGATAACGTGCAAATCAATCGAAATGTTCTGGAAATGTCCAACGCCATCACATTTCCCTCTGTTAGAGAGAAAATGTCCACAAGACATTACCCCCAATTCATTCACACTCATTCATTTAACATGTGAACTTTGTTTCTGGGAACTGATATATTAATTGCATGTTCACCTCAGGCAACAAAATGATCACCTCACCGTTGACATGTTGAGAAGTCAGACTTGAAAAAGAAATAGATTTGCTGCCAAACAACAGTGTTGAATCTGTCAAAGAGGCACACATCACATACACTACTGAATGAGCCACATGTTAGACTGCTGGTTGTTCAGGCCAAGAGGATGAACAGGGTCAGTGTAGTTCGGAGGTAAGTCCAGTTCCTGTCCATTGTCCACCTGCCTGCTTGTTTACAAGCACCTCACCCTTTCAGGGTTCTCTCGGGTCACACACTCGTCTCTCCCCCCACAAAAAAACCCTCTCTGCACTCAGTTTAACACATCTTCCTCTCCATCCTAGTTTAGGAAATTGAAATTTATTTCAATAACATTTCAGCAGCAATTAAAGTAAACACAAATCCCATGACTGAATCTTCTTGGCTCGGGAAGAGCCACACATATACACTGACAAATGGCAGTTATTTGAAAATATATAGGTCTGTTATCTTTTCTACACAATTTCCATATGAAACAAATCTGTTGCAGTGACAGAGAACTTTAGCCCCTGTGTTTAAGCCAGGAGCCACTCCACTCTACAATATTCCCATAACCCATGAAAATAATTGCTCCTGAACTTCTTCAGTAGTCTTTTTAACCAAAAATTGTTCCGAGATCAACTCTAACTCAATTCTGTTGAATATCTTGTCAATCTCAAACTGCAATGAAACTCTTAAACATGTTACCCTGTTTAAAAATTAAATGTGGCACTGCATTTCCGAAACATTGGTTATTAGATTCAGCCATTCATGTAGAGTGTGTGACTTCTCTAGCACACACTAACAATAGGATTTTTCTCTCCAGCTGTGTCGTTAGTTTGATTTATTCTGTACGTTTTCCCACATTCGTTCCTCTTCAACTACTAGACGAATTGATTAAGCTCCTTTGACCTCTGGTTCTAAACACAGGAGTGAGTGACCCTTTTATACGTGAGACGGCAAGCTACACTGACCCCTGGAGGTCCAGAGGTCAGCACCTGACATTCCCTGCCTTTTTGCTCGCTGTACATCGGCCATATCCTTGGTTTTACAGCGACTTAAACGGAACGGGGAAGCGGAGCGTAAACCCAGGATGCCGCAGCTTTTGAAGGTTCAACCTGCTGGACATTAACTGCATCTCACGTGCTGTCACCAGTGCGGCTGCCTACCGCACCACGTGACAGAAAAGGCTGTTCTCTCCCTGACATGTTTGGCTGTTGCTCACTAATGATTTATCCCTAGTCTGGTGTGGTTGTGTGTCTTTCTTTGCCCCTCCCATCTCTCCATCGCTCCATCTGTCCCTACCCCCTCTCCTTTATGTTAACTGTGAGCAGTCCCTGGGGAGATGTTAACGACGGGAATGTGGTGATTACTTTGTGCTTTGCTGCCCCTTGTGGTCATTACCTAAGGAGATTGGGTAAATTACATTACATTGCATTTTTCACCATCCTAGTTTATCAGCATTGCCAGTGTGATACTGTTACACAATAACATGGCCGACACATTTTCAGTCTGCTTCGCTAAACATTCCACATACATTCATTGGATATATTGCATAGCAATGTGAAACATGCAGTTTGGCCAATTTACCCCCTCAAGCGGGCCTCAAATAGTACACCTTAGAGTTACATAAAAACAATGTCAATGTATCTTATTTTCCTTCTGTGGTCGAACTGAAAGGGAACAGGACACGCCTAAACCCTAAAATGTCCCCGGTGGCCAGTGTCAGTTGTGCATGGAGATTGTGGTCCTTGGGCTTTATTGGCTCCCGCAATCCCCCAGAGTGCCTTGGGAATGGCGATAGTGTGCCCCCCACCCCCATACCCTTTCCTCCCATACCCTGCCCTCTTTCTCTGTTTCTCAATCTTCAGTCACTCTTTTGCTTCTTGCCCCTGCTGCAGAATAGTTACAGGCAAAGTTGGTATGCAGCCCTAGACAGTGTCCACAGAAACACTGTAATCAACAGAACATGCCAACAGAGAGAGAGAGAGAGAGAGACCAAATGAGAGAGAGAGAGAGACCAAATGAGAGAGAGAGAGACCAAGTGAGAGAGAGAGGGGAAGACCAAATGAGAGAGAGCAACAGAGAGAGAAAGTTAGTAGAAAATAGAGAGAAGAAGGAGAAAGGGGGCAGGCAACAATGACCTGGCATAGGGACAGAGACAGAGAAAGACAGAGAGAAAGACAGGACCAGAGAGAGACAAAGACAGAGAAAGAAAGAGTCAGAGAGAGAGAGAGAGAGAGAGAGAGAGAGAGAGAGAGAGAGAGAGAGAGAGAGAGAGAGAGAGAGAGAGAGAGAGAGAGAGAGAGAGAGAGAAAGAGAAATAGAGAGCGAGAGAGAGAGAGAGAGAGAGAGAGAGAGAGAGAGAGAGAGAGAGAGAGAGAGAGAGAGAGAGAGAGAGAGAGAGAAAGAGAAATAGAGAGAGAGAGAGAGAGAGAGAGAGAGCGAGAGAGAGAGAGAGAGAGAGAGAGAGAGAGAGAGAGAGAGAGAGAGAGAGAGAGAGAGAGAGAGAGAGAGAGAGAGAGAGCGCTCTGCAGAGAAGATAGCACCATCTACAGGCCAGATCTCCAAAACATCTGCTATCCATTGATTAATTGCTAAAAGTATCCACTTAATAATAGCAAACATAATAATCATGCATAACGATCATTAAGCCTTCAGATGATGAAAAACGCATATTAACAGAGGACACAATTTGATTTTTTTCTGTTTAGTCGCCAAAAGATATGGGTCATACTCAACCTAAACAAAACAACCACAAATTGTGTTCAGACAGTGCATTCAGAAAGTATACAACCTTATTCTAAATTGATTAAAACGTCGCCCCCCCCCCATCAATCTTACCCACAATACTCCATAATGACTAAGTAAAAACAGGTTTTTGGAAATGTATGCATATTTCTTTAAAATTACAAATTGAAATATCGCATTTACATAAGTCAGATATCAGATATCAGAACATTTATTTTTACTGATCTAATTATGTTGGTAACCTGTTTATAATTGCAGGAAGGTACCTAGGTTTTTTTTAAATATATAGCCAATATACTAAAAAAATACAATATTATAAGAGCTGTATCCAAGCACTCAACATTGTGTCAGGCATGGGGCTCCCACGTGGCAGAACAGTCTAAGACACTGTATCTCAGTGCTAGAGGTGTCACCACACACCCTAGTTTGATTCCAGGCTGTATCACAACCGGCCATGATTAGTCGTCCCATAGGGCGGCTCACAATTGACACAGCGTCGTTAGGGTTTGGCTGGGGTAGGCCGCCATTGTAAATAAAAACATTTCTTAACTGATTTGCTTAGTTAAATAAAGGTTAGATTTAAAAAAAAATGTTTTAAAGAACAGCCCTTGCCGTGGTATTTTGGCCATATGACAAACCTCTTTGGGCCTGTCCCTGACCCTGACCCTGACCCTGTCCCTGTCCCTGACCCTGACCCTGACCCTGACCCTGACCCTGACCCTGACCCTGACCCTGACCCTGACCCTGACCCTGACCCTGACCCTGACCCTGTACCAACCCACCTGACCACCTTATTGCTTTAATTATATCATTTTCAACAATCACAATTGTTATGAAACACTCAGCAATAAAAAAAACTTCCTCTCACTGTCACCAGGGCACCCATATGCCCCTGTAATTATACCCCTCCATCCACCCCACGTACCCCCATCCACCCCCCGTACCCCCCATCCACCCCCCCTCTTCAGAGGACAAATATTTTCCTCTCACTGTCAACTGCTTTTATTTTCAGCGAACTTAACATGTGTAAATACTTGTCTGAACATAACAAGGTTCAACAACTGAGACATAAACTGAACAAGTTCCCCAGACATGTGACTAACATAAATGATACTGGCTATATGTATAGACTGGAATAATGTGTCCCTAAACAAAGGGGGGTCAAAAACAAAAGTAACAGTCAGTATTTGGTGTGGCCACCAGCTGCATTAAGTACTGCAGTGCATCTCCTCCACATGGACTGCACCAGATTTGCCAGTTCTTGCTGTGAGATGTTACCCCACTCTTCCACCATGGCACCTGCAAGTTGCCAGACATTTCTGGGAGGAATGGACCTAGCCCTCACCCTCCGATCCAACAGGTCCCAGACGTCCTCAATGGGATTGAGATCTGGGCTCTCCGCTGGCCAGAACACTGACATTCCTGTCTTGCAGGAAATTACGCACAGAACAAGCAGTATGGCTGATGGCATTGTCATTCTGGAGGGTCATGTCAGGATGAGCCTGCAGGAAAGGTACCACATGAGGGAGGGGGATGTCTTCCCTGTAACGCACAGCGTTGAGATTACCTGCAATGACAACAAGCTCTGTCCGATGATGCTGTGACACACCGCCCCAGACCATGACGGACCCTCCACCTCCAAATCGATCCCGCTCCAGAGTACAGGCCTCCGGGTAACGCTCATTCCTTCGACGATAAACGCAAATCCGACCATCACCTCCGGTGAGACAAAACCGCAACTCGTCAGTGAAGAACACTTTTTGCCAGTCCTGTCTGGTCCAGCGACGGTGGGTTTGTGCCCATAGGCGATGTTGTTGCCAGTGATGTCTGGTGAGGACCTGCCTTACAACAGGCCTACAAGCCCTCAGTCGAGCCTCTCTCTGCCTATTGCGGACAGTCTGAGCACTGATGGAGGGACTGTGCTTTCCTGGTGTAACTCAGGCAGTTGATGTTGCCATTCTGTACCTGGCCCACAAGTGTGATTTTCGGATGTACCGATCCTGTGCAGCTGTTGTTACACGTGGTCTGCCACTCTGAGGACGATCAGCTGTCCGTCCTGTCTCCCTGTCGCGCTGTCTTAAGCATCTCACAGTACGGACATTGCAATTTATTCACCTGGCCACATCTACAGTCCTCATGCCTCCTTGCAGCATGCCTAAGGCACGTTCATGCAGTTGAGCAGGGACCCTGGGCATCTTTCTTTTGGTGTTTTTCAGTCAGTAGAAAGGCCTCTTTAGTGTCCTTTTTTGTGTGTATCCTCTCTACCCTTGATACTAGTAGAGGAATTATCTATCTGACATCCAGTTGAAGGTCTTCATCAGCTTCCCTCCCTCTCAGAGTTTGATGAAGTTCAATATTGAGCCACATGCAATACCAAATAGGTCTACAGTAGCTTCAATGTGTACAATATAACCACGGTAAAGTGTCCTCCCTATAATTTGTATACAGTATCAATTCAATGAGGTCCTATTCCTCATCCAAAATCCCACACAAGAACAGCTTCATTGAGAAGCAGCCAGGTGAACATATGAGAGAGTCTTCTCCGTACTGACAGTGCTGGAGTTCTGGGGAGGCTGTTGACTGGATCCCCTTACTCAAGCCAACCCTGGAGGTCTCTACTCTAACTAACACAAACCACTCAGGGCGGCTGCCTGTTGAAAACATTGTGAACTGTCAAAACAAAGATGTAGTGTGTGCCTTAGTTGAATTCATCTGTTCACTATCTATTTGCACATGTGGCTATGTGAGTGTGTATAGGTGAGAAACGTGTGTTTGTAGGTTGAACTGGCATGTTTAGAAAAATGGCAGATCTCTTCAAAATAGTTTTCTCACAGGAGTTAACGATATGAAACCAGCACAACCGAGGAATGACTTCACTGTAAATATTATGGAGCCAGAATGTATCCTCAGCTTGGCGTAACTGGTACCTGGCTCAAGTGTCCTCTCTTTGATCGAAGTTCTCCTTCTTGCTCCGAAGTTTTAGAAGTGGAAATTAATTTTACTACTTCCTACCACTGCATCTGGAAAGCCTATGGTCCGGTAAAGGTGTGTTCATCCTAAATGTTTGGTCAGAAGAGCTAGTCCTCCGTGCAGCTTTTCTACTGTATAACACCTTGCTACTGCAAAACGTCTGCATGCTAGTGATGGGGGAAAATATTGATACTGTTACATGTCAGGATATTATTTTTGACAGTATAACATATCGTATCATTTTGACAATGTCGCAATACTATTTATACGCTAGTTGGCTGTACCTGCTTCAAAACTACATTATTTAAATGTTTTAATAGGGAGAATTTGTTTTCAGCATTTTTACTTACGTGACTGATCAAAACTAATTTTCTCCTGGCTCTCTCTTTTCTCTCTTTTCTCTCTTTTCTCTCTGCAGCAGACATACAGTGGGGTAAAAAACAGTATTTAGTCAGCCACCAATTGTGCAAGTTCTCCCAATTAAAAAGATGAGAGAGGCCTGTAATTTTCATCATAGGTACACTTCAACTATGACAGACTAAATGGAGAATTCAGATATCTTGCTTGTTTGTAGGTGACCAAATACTTATTTTCCACCATAATTTGCAAATAAATTCATTAAAAATCATACATATTGATTTTCTATTTTTTTTCTCATTTTGTCTGTCGCTCTGGATAAGAGCGTCTGCTAAATGACTTAAATGTAAAATGTAAATGTACACACACACAATACACATTCTAACAATAAGAGGAGCTTACTACCATCGTTCAGAAAACAGTAGGCTTCTATTGTTGATACCATTATGAAAGGGCTAAGGATTTTTTGAATGAATTTCATGAATGTCATGTTATCTTATTTCCATGATCTCATTTCCAAGAGTGCCGAAATGACTTTTACAGCAGCAGCTTTACTGTAGGCTGGACTGTATATATTGTAGCTGGACTAGATTCTGGCTGAGTGGTGATGTTAGCCAGTGCAGTCTACACTTATAGAAAACAGGGTTCCAAAAGGGTTCTTTGCCTGTCCTCAGAAGACACCCCTTTTTGGTTCCACATAGAACCATTTTGTGTTTCATGACGAAGCCTCTGTGGAAAGGGTCTTACATGGAACCCGAAAAGGTTCTACCTGGAACCAACTGGGTTCTACCTGGAACCAACTGGGTTATACCTGGAACCAACTGGGTTCTACCTGGAACCAAAAGTGTTATACCTCGAACCAACTGGGTTATACCTGGAACCAACTGGGTTATACCTGGAACCAACTGGGTTATACCTGGAACCAACTGGGTTCTACCTGGAACCAAAAGTGTTATACCTCGAACCAACTGGGTTATACCTGGAACCAACTGGGTTATACCTGGAACCAACTGGGTTCTACCTGGAACCAACTGGGTTATACCTGGAACCAACTGGGTTATACCTGGAACCAAAAGTGTTATACCTCGAACCAAAAGGGTTCTTCAAAGGGTTCTCCTATGGGGACAGCCGAATAACACTTTTAGGTTCTATATAGCTAATTATTTTCTAAAAGTCTATACATATAGCCACTATCACTACTGTAGTTGTGTGGTGGTGTTAGTCAGAGTCTATACATATAGCCAGTATCACTACTGTAGTTGGGTGGTGGTGTTAGTCAGAGTCTATACATAAAGCCAGTATCACTACTGTAGTTGTGTGGTGGTGTTAGTCAGAGTCTCCACATCGCCAGTAGCTATTTATTCTGCCGACTCTGGGTAATGGTCTTTATGCATAGTCATGTGACTCCTGTAGGGTCTTGGGTGAATCAGTGTACAACTCCTTGTCACCCCCCCCCGGGATTTAAGCCCCTCCTGACATCCCTAAACCTACTGAATAACTCTGTTCACGGACTCCTGAGGGATGCCCAGAAACATGCATCACCATCACATGTGCACATTTCTTCTCATTGAATCTCAAGCTCGCTTGTCGAGGAGGATTTCACTGTATCACTCAGAAAAACACAGTTGTAAAGTCCCCACTTTTCTGAATTATGAATCATTTCCCATTATAGCATTAATTCAACTCTCAAGTCTGACTTGGTCATATTGTTGTTGCCTGCTTCTGTAACAACTGCCCTTTGGAGTGTCACTAAAGGTCACTGGAGGTCAGGCTGGGGTTTCAGATTCTCTTCAGTTCTTCTCATGAGTATAATGCTGTATGTAACTGAAATGATAAGCCTAGTACTCCTTTGGAATGATCATTTTTATTACATTTACAATTGAGTCATTTAGCAGACGCTCTTATGACAGTATAGGGGGGATATTGAATAACAGATGGCAAAAGATCGTCAGATTGTAATTAAAATCAGGTACATTAATCATCACGTGCAATAAAGAAAGCCTGAGACCATTTTTCGTTTTCACACTTTGTACAACTTAGACAACAGAAGGGACGACAACTATCGAGGCATTCTTCAAAATGAGAGACAAATACAAATCCTGGTATTTGCCGCGGTGTGCTGTTGTGTCAATGAGAACGATATGCAAGGGGTAAAACATAAATGGCAGAGAGAGACCAAAGGCTGGTATCTGGAGACGGAACAGAGCCTCAGTTCTAACATATCTGGATGTTCCATCCCAACGGGTTGCCAAGTGATCTGAGATGTACATGACTGTATGTCATTGTTCCTCTCTGGTGGGAGATATCTCTGTCAATGTTTTTATTACATTTTATTTAACTTGTATTTAACTAGGGACGTCAATATGGCCTCAGTGAAGGGGAATCCAACCAGCGCAAACATCTGCCTCTTTCATCGGAAGGGACTAGGAGAGGGGTAGCTTCTGTACGTTCATATTTGCATGACACATTGTCATGGAAGAACTCAGACACAGAATAGCATTAAAAGTGGCATATGAACATAATATAACATTGACAGGAGAGAGACCGTGTGCATTTTGAGCACAATGTTATTTTGCAGTGTAAGTGATCTATTGTTGTTTAGCCATCCAAAACCTCAGCAAGGGTTTGTGTTAAGTGTGAAAAGGAGCTTTGGCATTCTGTTAATCTAATCCGGACTCAAACTGCTTAATCCTTTTATCGTAAAACGCTCTGATGCTTTCAAAACAATGATATGTATGTGTATGGAACACATTGCTTTCCACACCATTTTGTAATGTGTTTTTATAGGCCCAGGCTAGAGTCAGGCAACAGGGAAAAACACATCACGCCTAACAACTGTCAAGTATGGTGTTTGACATAGTACTTGTTTGCTTGGCTTTGGTCAGTTTGCTATAGTTATATTTTAACAGGCCTTCAAATAGGGTACATAGATACCAAAGAGAGGCACACTCTGGCAAACAGTTTGATGTTTTTTAACCTCTTGATCCTCGTAATACATATAATTCAAGTTTAATTCACTTAAAATTATAAAATTATCATTAGAGGACAGAGCTCTGGGCTAAGTGAGCTTTCTTTAGCGAGTGCCATGTTGTCTAAATGGCTCTGCAAGCAAGTCTCATCTTGAGTTTCCCAGAGATAACCACACTGGATCACAGTCTGACATGAATGACTAGGCAAAAAAAAAACAACACAGAAAATGACCCATTACCAACCCCTCGGTGATCTAACTTGACTCCTTCAAAATGCTTTCCCCTCATACTCAGGCCACTTGATACCTACTCTGGATGATTATTTGGTGTTTTGTTAATCTTGTGGTAATATTTCATTCTGGTGCCCAGTCAGTAACTGTCCTTGGAGAAGTGGTAGTCAAGGATTGTGGCTACAGTAGGTTTCCAGTTTACTTAGCATGCGGCTGCCGTACTGAAGGAATGCATCAACCAATGAAATCGGTGCTTTCCATATGTCGATTGACCCTGTTTAGCCTATGGTTTATATCTGTTTCATAAGAAAGATCAACTGGCTGTCCTTCCATAAGTTAATGTAAGTTATGGAGGAGGAGGAGGAGGAGGAGGAGGAGGAGGAGGAGGAGGAGAGGAGAGGAGTAATATGTAATGCAGTACAACAATCCTGGTGGAATATAACATTATCACACAAAGAAATGCACACAGACACAGATTAGGCATTAGGCTGCACTAGTCACAAACCCCTGTGCTGCTCTGTTCTGCTGTGGTACCACTGCCAGGACAAAATCACAAAGCCAGTCTTCTCTCAACCTCTGATCTCTGACTGGTCCCAGTCTGATTATCCAATAAGGCCTGTCAGCCCTTATTCCAGTGCCAGGGGCCCAAGCTCTCCTCCTCGCCTCACTCTTCACAGCACCAGCACCCCCTTTTCTGTGCCCCAACTGGGCACAGTAGTCCGTCAGAAATAGTCTCTGAAACGCTATTATAACAGCCTTATCAATGCTATGTGGTAAAAACAGAACACCCGCAGCTCTGGGGGTTGCAGCAAATCAAAAACTGTGCCCTTCAAATGTCCGACGTGTCTGCCGTTATTTAGATATGGTCTCAAATGCAGTGCACATGCCAGACCTCCAGAATATTGGCAGAGGATCTCAGAGATATTTGTGTGGAGGGCTAAACACATTGGAATGGGAGACTGCATAGCCATGCAGTGAAAACTGTTAGGAGTTATTATTAAAAAGTAACCCATTTTGGGGGTACCAACAAACTGTACGTTTACAAGTTGTCTTTCAATCTTTTTTTC
This sequence comes from Oncorhynchus gorbuscha, assembly GCF_021184085.1. Lineage (NCBI taxonomy): Eukaryota > Metazoa > Chordata > Actinopteri > Salmoniformes > Salmonidae > Oncorhynchus > Oncorhynchus gorbuscha. The sequence continues at coordinate 108,255,240 of NC_060173.1, read as the reverse complement.
AAGTGGTTTCCTTTCTCCCTGAAACTGAATGCAGGAGTCAGCCTGCTAGCACAAGAACTACAGTACCACAACAAAGCATCACCCCTAAAACACACGTCTTTGCAGACAGACGCTTCATAACCATTAGTAAAAGAGTACATTATCGACTCCCTCATCAAAGAACCATCTCTTTAATGCCTGGCTGAAATATCAGTGATTGATCTCTTGTGGGTGCTACATGACCTTCAATGTATTTCAGATGGGCAGGAAATGAAGACGTTGTTATATGGGTGGGGGGAATCAGGGTGGGTTTACTGCAACGTTCAGGCCAGGAGGAACACTACCCACATAAACACACAACGAAGTAATGGCAAACACATGTGACTTGATGTAACATTATTAATGAGCAGGTTTGGGGCAAGTCCTGGAGCAGTGGAAAATTGCACCGTTGATAAGAATCTTGATCATTTACAAATTGATTGATGACAATTACCACTACCATTCTGTATGTCAGGAAGTATTTTAAAAAGTTGATTTGGTTTGAAAAGAAAACTCCTCACAACAGTTAATGTGAATATGAGGCCATTCTCTGAGTATTCGATTGGTGTTCGGTATCCACAATGTTTCCTGTAGGATATTTCCAAAGTGGATATTTTGTCATGAGTATATAAATTCTTCCATTTTAAGCATGTTTACTCTCTATTTTGAATTCATTTGACATTATTTTGTTTCAATGTGATCCAGATTACCTTTTCATACTGCACTTTGAATGTATTAAACCACTCGCAAAACCCACATTTTTAGGCCCCTTTTTAGATTTTTCCAGCGAACAAGAACGGACCCTTTTTTTCCAAATCTCGCCTAAAATGACATACCCAAATCTAACTGCCTGTAGCTCAGGACCTAAAATGACATACCCAAATCTAACTGCCTGTAGCTCAGGACCTAAAATGACATGCCCAAATCTAACTGCCCCGTAGCTCAGGACCTAAAATGACATGCCCAAATCTAACTGCCTGTAGCTCAGGACCTAAAATGACATACCCAAATCTAACTGCCTGTAGCTCAGGACCTAAAATGACATACCCAAATCTAACTGCGTGTAGCTCAGGACCTGAAGCAAGGATATAAAGTTTGTGGAAATGTGAAATTCATGTAGGAGAATATAACACATTTGATCTGGTAAGGATAATACAAAGAAGAAACATTATTTTGTGTGTTTTTACCATCATCTTTGAAATGCAAGAGAAAGGACATAATGTATTGTTCCAGCCCAGGCGCAATTTAGATGGCAGCAGTGAGTGTCCAAAGTTTTAGACTGATCCAACGAACCATTGCATATCTGTTCAAAATCTGTTCAGTATCAAGACCGCCCAAATGTGCCTAATTGGTTTATTAATACATTTTTAAGTGCATAATTGTGCACTGTCCTCAAATAAAAGCATGGTATTATATCACTGTAATAGCTACTGTAAATTGAACAGTGCAGTTAGATTAACAATAATTTAAGCTTTCCACACATACCAGATGTCTATGTCTATGTACCGGGATGTCTTTTTTGTTACTTACAACCTCATGCTAATCACATTAGCCTACGTTAGCTCAGCGGTCCCGCGGGGGAGACACCAATTCCGTAGAGGTTATCTTCTGTGTTTGAGGGGTTTTGGAGAGAGAAAAAAATACAACATCTTTACTTGCCAGATTGATCTCATGCTGCGTTTGAGTCAGCAAATAATTCGCAGAGAAGAACAATAGCCTCTTTCCAAATAGAAATTGACTTCTTGCTAAATGGCATGCTGAAGAGATTACGTATATATAATTCTGGGAACGGTGGCACTTGAAAAGTGTCTTTAGGGTGTTTGGGAATAAAGGAACGCCTCAACACAGTTTTTTGAAAATGAACAATCCTTTCAAAATACCTCCTGAATTCACATCTCTCTGCTGGCTTACTGAATGCTGTAGACACAATTCATTTTGTAAATTTCATGGTTTGAAAGCAATTTTTCACAAAATGTTAAAACACCCTCATTCTGGGGTAATAGGCAAAGCAAGCCTCGAGGTACAAAGAAGAATATGATCTAAAACACAGCCACTATTTGTTCTAAATAATTTAAGACAAAACCTTGACTTGTGGATAGGATATTTTTACTTTGGTCTTTGTTACACCATTTAGGCCTGAGGGAAGAGATTATGAAGGCCAGTCTTTCAGGAGTTGATTTGCATAATGGTGTCAAAACTGCGGTGACAGTTTTCCGTTCTCTCTTACAGGGGCTCGATATGGGAACTGGAACTTGGGATAAGTAATTGTAAAACAGTTCTCTGACCCACTGAGCGGACCATTGGGGGACTAAATTAGACTCGGTGAGCAACAGAGACAGTCACAGTACTGAATAAGACATATCAAATACTTGTCCAAATGGAGGGAAAGAACATGAGGCCTTTCCCTCCATGAGGCCTTTCCCTCCTTGAGGCCTTTCCCTCCATGAGGCCTTTCCCTCCTTGAGGCCTTTCCCTCCATGAGGCCTTTCCCTCCATGAGGCCTTTCCCTCCATGAGGCCTTTCCCTCCTTGAGGCCTTTCCCTCCTTGAGGCCTTTCCCTCCATGAGGCCTTTCCCTCCATGACACCTTTCCCTCCATGAGGCCTTTCCCTCCATGACGCCTTTCCCTCCATGAGGCCCTCTTTCTGGAAGAATATGATTTTCTCCTTGCCAGTGTCGTGTCTTTGGCATCATTAAACTGAAGACTTATTTGTAGTTTATCAAATCAATTATGTGATTAACTAATCAGGCAGATGTAATTAACTAGGAAGTCGGGGCACCAAGGAAAATATTCAAATTACAAAGTTATACATTTCCTAATATAACTTTCAGATATTTTAATATCTGATCAATTCGTCTTCTAATTAATGAATTATTCTTTACCTCACATTAGTCTCATTCCAAATATCATAAATTGTTGGTTATCTGCACGAACCCAGTCTTCACTATGAGTCATCCATACATCAATTGGCTTAAATATTTATTTATTTATTAACTAACTAAATAATCACAGAAATGCACAAACAAACAAGTAGATATGATTACAAGGAAATGATAGGGGAATGTTCCCTAGTGGGCTAAACCGGCATGGTGACAAAGGGACTGAGGAGGTCGCGAAAGATAAAAGACACTACAAAGTTGATAATTATAACAATTGAAATGCCAATCCTTTGCACATGAACTCTCACTCATTCGGGAATAATTTCAATCTATATATATTTACACTCAGTGTGTCATCGGGGTCTCTGTTGGAAAGTTTGTTTCTGTTCGAGAGTTTGCCCGCCCTCTCTCTCTCTGCCGTGGTTAGAATGGATAGTTCAGAGTAACATTCAGCAATGTTGTTATAGATAAATGTTTTGGCGGTTGTCGGTCTTCGCGTTCAATGATACCCGAATTCCTAGCTACAGACTAGTAATTAGTATCAAAGATTTGTTCTTATTCTGTCGGTTCGATAGTCTCATAGTTTATCCACGTGATATGGTTAAGAATTCAGCAATGGACTCAAACCTTAGCCCTCTCGTAATTGAGGTAAGCTTGGTCTCTACTCAAACCTTAGCCCTCTCATAATTGATAGAAACAATGGTCTCCAGATAAATTACCAAGGTGGGGGTTATATTCGGAAGAGCAGAAAGGGGCTGTCCCACGACGCCAGATCAATGTCTGTGCTCATGGGGCGGGCCTATGATTTAGTTAAACTCCAAAGGGAATTGGAGTTTCCTTCATTAAACAGTCTAAAATCACATTACATAATTTCACAAATAGTTTCATCTTTACTCATTCATTTTATACCACAATTAGATGCAAGCCTCACAACTGAGACTCTTGTATAAACAGGGTTATGGTAATGTGGATGTATTGTCTCTCATGAGTTTCACAAAATTGTACCAAATGGACCAGTTCGTAGCTGGCTTCTTCACCAACCATTTATACATTCTCCAGAACATGAATATTGTTCAGTTCTCAAGTTCTGTGAGGTGGAAGAAGTTCCTTTGTTCTCTCCCTGAAAACTCACTCTCTCTACACTGTCTGGCCTTGAGGAAGAATCTCCTCCAGGAATTTATGACCTGCCTAACTGCAGCCTGGGTGTAGGAGAGAGAGAGAGGTAGATTGTGCAGAGCGGGGTGGTGCTCGCTGTACCCAAAGAGGGCAACGTCATGACACCAGCGATGTCAATATTGTATATATTACAAGACTGTAGGGCTCAATTCAAACTCTTATTGCAGTATCTACTTAATAACATATCCTTTTTGTGTCCATACTGTAAAAATAAGCGAACAAACCCTCTTACAGGTAGATACAGTTAGCATTCAGAATAAGACGAGAGTAGCTAGCTACACAGGCAGTAGTTGAAGACAGACATAAATGTTACCATTGCAGATTTGATTACAGTTAATCCACCACTGTGCTCATCATTGATAGAGCTTGTCATCTATATTACTACAATACTTGCATATACACTTCAGCTTTGCGGTTCTACATGTGTTTACATTTAGTAAAATCAAACTTGACCAATAATACATTTTTATTTGTTCTGCAACCGTTCACTTAGCTCAGTCAATGGGGAACACAGGCATCACTTCCCAATGATTCAGAAGCCAGAGAGGAGAGAGGAAGAGAACAGAAGAGAGAAGAAGCGGAAGGAAGGTGACGTTGCTAAGTGACTGGCATTCAAAAGCAGAACCACTCTCCTTCCTACTGGCCTCTCAACTAACACAGCCAAGCTGAAATCAGAACAGACAAGGGCTTCCAAACAAGTTCAAGATTTAATTATTCACTTTTTATCAACAACATTTCCCGTTGAACCATCCAAACACAGGAGGGAGGCTTTAGTTTGCTTTCTCCGCTAAGTCTTTAGAGAACAGTACATCTTCATGTAAACCTGCTTTGATAGAGTAGCTGCTCAATGAGACCATTGTTTTGGGCTCCATTTAAAACGTTCCGCTCGATTCTAATCAATGGATACTAACAGAAAACTAAGGAGAAAAGAGGCCGTGACAAAACTGACCTGGTGTCCATTGAACACATTTGACACATCAGAAAGCTGTTGGCTTGACATTTGGACATCATGCTATGTCATTCTCCTCCCCTTGGCACATGATACTGTCCCAGTGTCCAGTTCATAATGATGGTTAGAAATACTGTAAATATGATCCAATTGCATTACAACTATGAATAAACACTTAGTTCATGAAAATAGCAGCTAGGATGTTCTATGTTTTACCCTGATAGCTGGTGGATGTTGGTCTTCAGGCAGCTCTTACAGTACCAAACAACATGTCGGTGCCTATAGACATTAGACCCTCTGAGAAAAACCATATGGAGTGTGCTCTAAACAAACACAGAACTAGGAAGCAAAAGCATCAGGAACCTTCCAAGTCATAGTGCTGCAGACAGAGGACAGCGTTTGAGAACTCACCTAAAATTTTTTTATAAGCTGGTGGTGATTTGTTAAATGTATTAACGCTGTTGCACAGGGATGAATGCCTAAATTGATCTGAAACAATTCACTTCCTGGACCTCAACTCCAGCTTCCTGGTCGGAATATTAGTTCCTTGATGGTCACCGTTTGCTTAAAAAATATCTGACTCATAACCTCTCTTCAGCCTTGATTAAAGCAGAGGAAAGACTATCTCATGCATTAATGTGGAGTTTATCACTGACCTTCTGACAGGGCTATTGGCCTCTATTGACCATGTCATCGCCTCCATCTGAAACACTATTGTACTGTGGGGTGGACACAATATCTCACTACCGCTCATGACCATTACACTTTATTTTCCAAGAAGTAGAGGAAATGGTTCATCAGTAGAGTGGACTGATCCAGTGAATTCAATCTCTCCTCGTTATTGAGGACATTCAGAGTGGTGGTCTGGTACACTCTGCTTTGTAGGCCCAGATACAGGGAATGGTATTGTCATGATGGGTTATCACATTGTGGGATGTTTTCAGAGGTGCATTGAATTGGGCCTGATATGGAAATCTGTTTCTTGGTCTGCATGGTGTGTGTTGTATTGTGTCTTTAGAGGGGTAATATGGGGAATAACAGGCTGTTGAAGGCTGTTGAACCAAGAGCTATGGGTTATGTTCACTTCACAACTTCAAGGACACTCGAGACGTTGTAATATTGTCTTCTATTGGAAATGTTGACAAACATTCAGGGGTATTTTCAAATTTCAACTGTCAGTTTATGACTTGATACAATCTGGCCCTGGTATCAATAAGTAATGGGTTGGTTCCCTTGTATACTGGAAAATGTATTTTCAGTAGTTTATGATACTATCAGGACTGTGTATCTTATATAAACTGTGGCTTTAATTATATTAATTGTATAATAACTTGAAAGACTGGCTCCTAATTGCATGACTATCCCTGCAATGAACCGAGACTCAGTCAGTCCGGAGAGTCGCTAATTGCAAATAAAATGCCATTTATTATATATATATTTATTAATATTTAACTTGACCATTCTCATGGGACTCCCTTGATCTGTTTTATTCACAGCACACACTTGGCATGGTTCCATTGTGGTTCTGAGCACGCCTCTAGAAGGTTTTTGACTCAACGAGCGAACATGACATGTTCAGGAATCAGCCAGAAAGGCTTTTGTCAAATAAAACTGCAGGAATGTTTATTAAAGCAGGCAAGACCATGCACAATGGTATACACACTGTTTCATCAGAGCGAAGAAACGCAGTGAGCTGTCAGAGACCAGATGTAAGAACTGAACACGTTTCCTCACAGAATCACTCTCCATCTGTAAGGCTTCTCTTCCACAGTGTTTCATCCACACAGAGGATCAAAGAGAAAATTAGAGAAAAAAATCTCTTCCACAGTGGAACTCTATTCATATGCTACAGATGTAGGATCTTAATTTGAGACAGTCTGCTACAGCAGGAAAACATTCCTGTCGCAACAGGAAATGTATATTCTTGTGTGTATTACTACATTTACCGAAAGGAAAATTAAGTCTGAAATTTCTTCGTGGAAATTACAAACTTCAGGAGCATTTTGATTACCTCTAACATAGTTGTAGTTCTCCTGCAATCTCCCTATGTAACTCTCTCGCTCCCTCCCTCTTACTCATGACAATCTCTCTCTCTCAGCTTTGTTTTAGAGATAATCCTCTCATACCATTTAGCCTGATTACCAGTTCCTGTAAAAAATTTAAAAATTAGTAAATAGATGTTCTGCAATACGAAGTCTCTCATTTACTTAACACGTTACAACTGGAGAGGATGTTTGGGGATTGTTTGAGGATTTATGGCAAAAGCATACCATGCAATTATCTGAGGACAGCACCCCCATAAAATTACTTTTTCAACCAGCACAGGCGTCACAAAATCACAAATAGCGATTAATTAAATCACTTACCTTTGAAGATCTTCCTCGGTTTGCAATCCCAAGGGTCCCAGCTACACAATGTATGCCCGTTTTGTTCGATAAAGTCCTTCTTTATATCCCAAAAACGTCAGTTTAGTTGGCGCACTTGATTCAGTAATCCACTCATTCAACTTGCATACAAACGAATCCAAAAAGTTACCGGTAAAGTTCGTCCAAACAAGTCAAACAATGTTTCTAATTAATCCTCGGGTGTTCTAATATCTAAATAAATGCTCATATTTAAGACGGAGAATAGTATGTTCAATAGGGAAGATAAATAACAAAGAGCGCACCTCATTCAAGCGCCAAAAAAAACAACAACAACAACTGGTCAACAACTGGTCCTTCTGTAGCTCAGTTGGTAGAGCATGGCGCTTGTAACCCCAGGGTAGTGGGTTCGATCCCCGGGACCACCCATATGTAGAATGTATGCACACATGACTGTAAGTCGCTTTGGATAAAAGCGTCTGCTAAATGGCATATATTATTATTATTAGCTGTGAAACCCTTTCTAAAGACTGTTGACATCTAGTGGAAGCCATAGGAACTGCAATCTGGGTCCTATCTATTTCTATCTCCCATAGGCTAGCATTGAACTGGCCTGTGACCTAAAACAAAAAAAGATTCTGAATGGAATTTCCTCGGGTTTTCGTCTGCCATACCAGTTATGTTATACTCACAGACATTATTTTAAGTTGTAGAAACTTCAGAGTGTTTTCTATCCAATGCATATCCTAGCTTCTGGGCCTGAGTAACAGGCAGTTTCCTTTGGGCACGTCAGTCACACGAAATTTGGAACAATAACTAGTATGCCAATGAAGTTAATAAATCCAATAAAGAGCTGTGAGCTATAGGGTCAGCAAAGTGACTACATCCCAAACGTTCAAACGCTTATGTGAAATTCATACATTTTGTCCAATTGAAACATTTCAAACAGAGTTCAGAAGAAAATGTTTTGTTCCATTCTTTTGGTGACATTGCTAAACAGTCAGATTGAGGGCTTGTATTTGGGCTTGTTTACCCCCCCCCCCCCTCTCAGCCAAATAGGAAACAGAATTGGCTCCCAACCTGCCAGTGAACCATCAGTTATTTGGCCAAATGTGAACTCATCTCACAAGGTATTCGGGGGTCCAAGAAGTGGCCACAAGGACTACAGTGAATGCCGAAGAAAATTTGAATATGATTTGTCTCAATGTGAACAAACTCAGATTATTCTGATATTTTTTGTGTATAGTGTTTTAATGGCAACATTATCAATTCAACATCATGTCTATACTATCATTCTACAGTGGCATACTAATGATATTCTACGGTAGCCTAACAAAATGATAAAAGATCCAGTGTTGTGTAAAACCTCGGTACCATGGCAGAATAACAGGCTGTGAAACAGATGGTTTTGGTTCATGCACCTCATTTATTTCTGTAGTATTTCTTTTTGTTTGTTGATGTCTTCAAGAGACTGTTGTTCCATTCCATTCATAAGCAAGGTAAACAAACATGTCCACGCAATGTACCAGAACAAAGTATAACACTGTCTGAATATTTATGACAGACTGTTGCTTACGCTCTCTATTGCCTTAGCAAAATCATTTGGATATAGACTTCAATTGCCAAAGTGTCGTGGCTGTGTCGTGCCTGGTGTTTGAACCCACAACTAGCCCGTTTTCTTCTCCAAAGGTATGCATTGTCTTGAACTATGAAGCTTTGCAGGTGAAAGTGGGTCATGATAAACCAGAAGGTCCATCATATCCATGTGTTCTCGATGAGAGCCCGCAATGAAGCTCAAAGCAGCATCTGACATGATAAAACAAGCTCTCTGATAGAGGAGTAGACCTCAGTTCTTACTGAGAGAAAGTATGTCATCCCTGTAGGGTTCAATTGCATCAAAGAGACGGGGCTGGAGTCATATTAACTCCAATCCAAACCCCCTAGCACTGAAGAACAGGGGATCTGTCGTTTGACAATGAAAGTACAGGCATGGCTAAAGTGAGTCCACTCTGCAGTCCTCTAACATTTAGAGGAAAAAACACGATCTGTTTGAGGGTGACATGTCATTGGGTCTAATATGATCCGTTTCAGGGAGAGATATCATTGGGTCTAATATGATCCGTTTGAGGGAGACATGTCATTGGGTCTAATATGATACGTTTGAGGGTGACATATCATTGGGTCTAATATAATCCGTTTGAGAGTGACATGTCATTGGGTCTAATATAATCCGTTTGAGTGACATGTCATTTGACGTTTGGAGTGACATATCATTGGGTCTAATATAATCCGTTTGAGAGTGACATGTCATTGGGTCTAATATAATCCGTTTGAGAGTGACATGTCATTGGGTCTAATATGATACGTTTGAGAGTGACATATCATTGGGTCTAATATAATCCGTTTGAGAGTGACATGTCATTGGGTCTAATATAATCCGTTTGAGAGTGACATGTCATTGGGTCTAATATAATCCGTTTGAGAGTGACATGTCATTGGGTCTAATATAATCCGTTTGAGAGTGACATGTCATTGGGTCTATAATGATCTGTTTCAGGGAGACATATCATTGGGTCTAATATAATCCGTTTGAGAGTGACATGTCATTGGGTCTATAATGATCTGTTTCAGGGAGACATATCATTGGGTCTAATATAATCCGTTTGAGAGTGACATGTCATTGGGTCTAATATAATCCGTTTGAGAGTGACATGTCATTGGGTCTAATATAATCCGTTTGAGAGTGACATGTCATTGGGTCTAATATGATCCGTTTGAGAGTGACATATCATTGGGTCTAATATAATCCGTTTGAGAGTGACATATCATTGGGTCTAATATGATCCGTTTGAGAGTGACATGTCATTGGGTCTAATATAATCCGTTTGAGAGTGACATATCATTGGGTCTAATACGATGCCGGTTACAGAGCACTTCAGACTGTTACAGACCGACCCAGTGGACAACAGATTCACCAATAGCTCCAACATGAGGAGGGGAGAGAAGAGAGCTTTTCCACAAACTCCCTGTAGCCATCTCGTTGGCAGGGTTGATAACAGTCCCGTGGTGCATTATTATTTGTGACCATTGCGCTAACATCAGAAGGCTAGTCTGTTGGAGCCAAGACAGAGAGAAATATCTACACAGAAAAGGGTACAAGCTTATTATATCTAGTCCCTTTCCTACCCAGGATTATGGAACTCAAGTCTCAAGTCTAAAAGATCCCTCACTTCTACACAGAACAAAAGAGGTGAAAAGAGAGGCTTGCTAGTCTTGCTCCAGAGAAGGGTGAAAACCCAGAGCTGTGGGTCTCATCTTCCTGATGGTAAAAGAGCATATTGTGTGTGTGTGTGTGTGTGTGTGTGTGTGTGTGTGTGTGTGTGTGTGTGTGTGTGTGTGTGTGTGTGTGTGTGTGTGTGTGTGTGTGTGTGTGTGTGTGTGTGTGTGTGTGTGTGTGTGTGTGTGTGTGTGTGTGTGTGTGTGTGTGTGTGTGTGTGTGTGTGTGTGTGTGTGTGTGTGTGCAACCTCACGTGAAGGCCAGTTTTTCCAGCTATTTTCATATTAAATAGATGCTGAGTTCCCAGCAGAGGCAGGTAGAACCGGAGCTCCTAAACCGTGCTTCTACAGAACAGAACCTGCCTCATGGTTCTCTAATCTCTATGTGGAAGATGCACTAGACATCCCAGATGTCTGGCTATGCGTTATATACCTCACAGTATATATACATTACATGACCAACAGTATGTGGACACATGCTCGTCGAATTACTCAATCTAAAATCATGGGCATTAATATAGAGTTAGTCCCACCCTTTGCTTCTATAACAGCCTCCTCTCGTCTGGGAAGGCTTTCCACTATTTGTTGGAACATTGCTGCAGGGACTTGCTTCAAATCAGCCACAAGAGCATTAGTGAGGTCGGACACTGATGTTGGGCGATTAGGCCTGGCTCGCAGTCGGTGTTCCAATTCATCCAAAACGTGTTTGATGGGGTTGTGGTCAGGGCCCTTGGCAGGCCAGTCAAGTTCTTCCACACCGATCTAGACCATTTCTATATTGACCTCGCTTTGTACACAGGGGCATTGTCATGCTAAAACAGGAAAGGGCCTTCTCTAAACTGTTGCTACAAAGTTAGAAGCACAGAATCTCTAGAACGTCATTGTCTGCTGTATCGTTAAGAATTCCCTTCACTGGCACAAAGGGGCCTAGCTTGAACCATGAAAAACAGCCCCAGACCATTATTCCTCCTCCACCAAACTTTACAGTTGGCACTATGCATTCGGGCAGGTAGCGTTCTCCAAATCAGCATGTTCACTCTTAACTACTAGGTTTGGAATAGGTGGAACATCCCAGTGGGTTTGTTGTGATGTGTGGAAAGGATGAGAACGTTCAGAAGAGAATTAGCTGGGTGGGGTTTGTGATGGAACATCTCAGTGAGTAAGGCTTGGGTGACCGAGGTGTGGTGTGGATTAGTCAGAGTAAGAGTTGAAGTCATGAAGACAATCATGTCAAGATGCAATCTAGAACTGTCTGGGACAAATCCCATATTTTCAAGATGTGCTAAATTGTTTGTTGTCGTATTTCTCAGGATAGGGTAACACTTAATCAACTCCTTGAGACTATATCTTGAAGTCACTGGCAGAGATGTTAGGGGAATATTCACTGGCAGAGAGGTTAGGGGAATATTCACTGGCAGAGAGGTTAGGGGAACATTCACTGGCAGAGAGGTTAGGGGAACATTCACGGACAGAGAGGTTAGGGGAACATTCACGGACAGAGAGGTTAGGGGACAGTCACTGGCAGGGATGTTAGGGGAATATTCACTTGCAGAGATGTTAGGGGAATATTCACTGACAGAGAGGTTAGGGGACAGTCACTGGCAGAGATGTTAGGGGAACATTCACTGGCAGAGAGGTTAGGGGACAGTCACTGGCAGAGATGTTAGGGGAACATTCACTGACAGAGAGGTTAGGGGACAGTCACTGGCAGAGATGTTAGGGGAACATTCACTGGCAGAGATGTTAGGGGACAGTCACTGGCAGAGATGTTAGTGGAACACTCGCTGGCAGAGAGGTTAGGGGACAGTCACTGGCAGAGATGTTAGGGGAACATTCACTGGCAGAGATGTTAGGGGACAGTCACTGGCAGAGATGTTAGTGGAACACTCACTGGCAGAGATGTTAGGGGAACATTCACTGACAGAGAGGTTAGGGGACAGTCACTGGCAGATGTGTTAGGGGAACATTCACTGACAGAGAGGTTAGGGGACAGTCACTGGCAGAGATGTTAGGGAACATTCACTGGCAGAGATGTTAGGGGACAGTCACTGGCAGAGATGTTAGTGGAACACTCACTGGCAGAGAGGTTAGGGGACAGTCACTGGCAGAGATGTTAGGGGACAGTCACTGGCAGAGAGGTTAGGGGACAGTCACTGGCAGAGAGGTTAGGGGACAGTCACTGGCAGAGATGTTAGGGGACACTCGCTGGCAGAGATGTTAGGGGACACTCTCTGGCAGAGATGTTAGGGGAACATTCACTGGCAGAGAGGTTAGGGGACAGTCACTGGCAGAGAGGTTAGGGGAACATTCACTGGCAGAGAGGTTAGGGGACAGTCACTGGCAGAGAGGTTAGGGGAACACTCACTGGCAGAGATGTTAGTGGACACTCGCTGGCAGAGATGTTACAGGAATTCTTGGAATCTCCTGGCGGAACCCTCTTAAGTCCTCTCTAATCGAAGCAGAGAATCAGAATCTTACATTTGCTCCACTGAAATTGATATCATACTCCTTGATATCATACTCCTCATAGATAATTAATTCTCTGTAGGATAAGGAGCGCAGGAAACTAGAATGAAAGGAGGGGAATGTCTTTCAATCAGAGTTGTGCCAAATTTTCCCAAATGTGAGTTAATTTAAAAGGCATCTTAGTTTCAAGCTAATGGCCGTGCACTGTGTCCTGCCATATACCTGGATGTTCAAACTGCCAGCACAGAATGTTTATGTAATAAATATATTCCCAGAATATTCCGGAAGATGGAAGACTGTACACGTCAGCATGGCAGTGGACCAACCAACACAAATGTGTGATCATTGTGCTCAAGGTGTTTCATATTATTAATCTTGTGATGAGCCAAGCTTGATTTGCACTCTGTTTATTTTTCAGCTCCCATATCTGGGTGGCCAGATGACTGCACTTGTTTCTCTCTGGTGTGGTGGAAACATGAAAGGACAGAGGAAACACCTCAGATGTTGAACAAAACCTTGACTTGAGCAGAAACTCAAAGCAAACATGTCACTCCGTGTTTGATTAAAGGAAAAGGATCTATATGGTCAAGCCAAAAAGTAATCAAGCAAAATATTTGATATTGTGGACGATGGTGTTAGCTAAATAAACAGTGTCAAAATGTTGTCATGGCTACGTTAAATCATTGTTCATTTTACACATGTTTAGAATTAACACAAATGACTCTTTACTGTTTTCTGAATGTGTTTTGGGATTTGAGGGAACGCAAGGGGGTTTGTCTTGGACTACGTATCGGAAGTTCTATCTATGTTCCATAATCTGGACCCAGAGGTAACGGACAACCACTATTGAAAAAGGAAATGGTGAAATGGTAGTGTACTGGGAAAGATGGGTTTAGTCTGTGGACATCTGAGTGATTGGTTGATTCGACCAAACACTTGGAGTATATACCTGCTCGTTTAATATCTGATCTCGCGTCAGGCTATTGAATGGAGGCTTCGTGAAGCCTCAGTGCTGTAGTAGAATCTCTCTGTAGAAAATATCTGTTTAGTAATTATGGATTTGACAAACGACCATGTAAAATGGCTGGAGGAACAGATTAGGCATGCTACACAGAGTTACTAACCTGCTATTGTATTGGGAGGCTATGGCTTGAATGACATTATTCAGATATACACTCTTGGGCATACATCCCTACACTGCATGTAAATATAGACAATTAAATGTATGAACAGGGCATTTTAACCGTTAAGTTTAGCCTGTCATTTATTCATTCAATTACTTGAATGTGTATTTTTCTCCTCAGTTTGTCCGCTTCAAAGTTCCATATTTTGTTATCTGTGAAACTTCCTTTCATGTGAAATAGAAAACCCTGTCATTCACACAATGCCAAAGTGCTGATTCATTACATAGGTAATCAATTAGAGGCATGACGGGAGTCAAAATAATTCATCAAATGTGAGTATTTTCAGAACTGAAATTGAATAGCTCTGTTTTAATATGACAGGCTCTTAGTGGATAATGGTCTGTCCATGTCGTTCTAATCTGAATGCAACACTGAGAAAAAAAAACTTCAACCGAGGGAAAACTTCTGAACATATTTGGAACAAAACTTGTTGATAGCAGTGTTGGCTATCAAGTCCTTTTCATGTTCTATTCTGCCACAAATTCACTAAATTAGGTTAGTGAAAGCAATTACTCTAAAGAAGAACAAAGTTTTAGACAAACTATAACAGGTCCTATTCATTTGAGTCTATAATAAAGTGTGACAGTCATATCTAGCTATATTTAGAGAATCGTTGTGATATATTTTTATCATTCACTGTTCAGAAATTTGCCAAGTTTTATAAACTAAATGCAGTAGCTGCTCTCAAGTCATGCTATTTACAGAACTTGAATGTGATCCATTCTGTTTGTATGTCACACATTATTACCAGAACCCAATGATGAAGCACTATTCTATTCATTCTATTAAGGGGAATGGGATACTTTAGTCTCTCCTGGATTTCTGGTGATTTACTTTGTTGTTTTTGTTTTACTTTGACAGGGAACAGAACAGGAAATGATATAATTGGCACAGCACTAAATGTTTTTCTCTTATACCCTACCCAGCTGCTCTTGGCCTGACCCTCACTTACTTATGACTGACTACTAGGAATCTTAGAGATGGGTGGCACATTTCTTGCAAAGTTGGCGTCAAGGTTTTTTTTTCTGCTGGGGCGTTAGGCAAATATTGAAGAGCAACTCCTTGAGGAGTGAGAAGAACTGTGGTATGCTAAAAATAAAGGACAGAAAATTAATCAAAATGTTTTTTTTGGAGAGAGAGAGAGTGAGAAAGAGAGAGAGAGAGAGAGAGAGAGAGAGAGAGAGAGAGAGAGAGAGAGAGAGAGATTATTATTATTATTATTATTATTATTATTATTATATTATTATATTATTATTATAGAGAGAGAGAGAGAGAGTTGAATGTCCAGATGACAAAACATCCTTAATCAGCAGCATCTCTTCCCTCCTTCCCTCCTCTCTCGCTGTGTTTAATGGACTACCAATTATTCAGACTTGATTTAACAGACATCGGCCTGAAACAGAGGAGCTGTTTTATGTAGTTTCAGAGTTTCTTCCTCTCTCCCGAGGTCTTCTGGTCTTCATGAAGCTCACTGAGACATCTGGCTATTGTAAAGGAGGGAAGCTTCTATTGATGTTCAACTGTAATGAATAAATTAACTATGTTTATTATACGGTATCATTGGGGTTGGAATAGTGGATTTCAGCTCAGAAAATACGGATCATGAGGAAATCAAACAATAAAAACATGAGTAACTAGACTGATTTTGAAACACAGTGATCTCTATCTGAGACCAATCAGACCTGGTGTTTCTCCTGCATCCCTCTCCTTATTAGTTCATTACCACAGAGCAGTGAGGATAAATGTGGAAAAACCCAAGGCAAAACAGAACAGTCCCAACCTAATTATGACATAATGCAACTTCAGAAAACTGAGGTCATATAAAAAGCCCTTTAGGGCCTTCACCAGACTTCCCATAAGACACTACTACTAGAATGACATTATAGCAATATTTTTTTAAATATTTATTTTACTAGGCAAGTCAGTTAAGAACAAATTCTTATTTTCAATGACGGCCTCAGAACAGTGGGTTATCTGCCTGTTCAGGGGCAGAACGACAGATTTGTACCTTGTCAGCTTGGGGACTTGAACTTGCAACCTTTCGGTTACTAGTCCAACGCTCTAACCACTAGGCTACCCTGCCGCCCCTAGGCTACCCTGCCGTAGACCATTCAATATCACTGACTCTGCTTGTCTCTGCTATGTACATAGATGTTCAGTGCCCCTGTAATCTCACTTCCTTCTCTTCTAAGGTGGGTGTCGATGCTTACACAACTGAATACGGAGTCAAAGGGAGGGGTCGGTGGGCCTGGTTTAATGGGTCCAGATATGGTGATTCCTTTCCAGTCTCATTGTGCTTGAGGTCGATACACAAATGTTTTGGTTAGATGTAGACTAACCACATTACAAGATTACAAGACAGACCTGCTATTCATCTGATACAGGGAAATCGGTGACTCACTAACCAAGGAGCACATCCTGTGACTCCTGTCCACATCAAGGCATTCTCTGGTCAATTAGTGTTTGGCTACAAATAGCTGATGAAGTAGCCTTTCAGCATGAGTTAGGTGGAAACAATTTGATGTAGTTTTAATATACTTCAACGGGAAATCTGCAGTTTGAACAATAAAGTGGCCACTGATTAAACAGCTGAGGGGTGGAAAAATTGAACGACTCTCAAACTAATGGACAGATCATTGGATACAAGGACTGGCCGTCGCATGACATAAAAAGGATAGCAGATCTATGGATACAAGGACCGTCTGTTCATGATGTAAAAAGGATAGCAGATCTATAGATACAAGGACCGTCTGTTCATGATGTAAAAAGGATAGCAGATCTATAGATACAAGGACCGTCTGTTCATGATGTAAAAAGGATAGCAGATCTATAGATACAAGGACCGTCTGTTCATGATGTAAAAAGGATAGCAGATCTATAGATACAAGGACCGTCTGTTCATGATGTAAAAAGGATAGCAGATCTATAGATACAAGGACCGTCCGTTATGTAAAAAAAAATTGAATTTTAACGATGTTTTGAGGCTATACAGTGTTTGTTTACATTGTTTACAAACCAAGGAGTAACAAGCTTCTATTTGGGGGTCTGATGGGGTATCTATATGTTATATTCTTCAAGAATCAATGGGTATATGTATATCAATAAACGTTTTTTTTAATGGATGTGGCAACTGCAGATTGCCCTTTTCAACAGTAAATGTACAATGTATTTGTTGCAGGGATCGTGAGGAGAATAAAGGGAGGTCAAGGAGTATTGTTTGAAGTTCAAAGTTCAACTGTATAGCGAGAAGTGAGCAAATGAACAGTAACCGATGCCTGGATGTCTGGCTACTGTTTATTCCAAAAGGAGTCGTGCACCCTTGTGTTTGGCGATTGCATTGTACCGACCGAGAAACTCACATGAGTTTTTCTTGGCAATGACCCTATATTTCTACGGGTTTGGACTACTGTTTAGCCTTAGCAATAACAATGCATTGTTCCCTGTAAACCTCATTCCTACCTCGTGTTTTATTTGAAAGTGAGGTCATTGCTGCACTGGTGGGATATTCAGAAAGCTTTATATAGACCACATGTCCTATTTATGGGTTACAGAATGGAAGTGGTAAATTCCACCGGATTTAAACCCCCTTCTTACGGTATGATATTGAGATTTTGACATTATCGACCTAGTTCAGGCCTGTGACATCTGAATATAGCTAGATAGATTGAAACCAGATATAGTATTGTAATATATATATATATATATAGGTGATATTAAACACAGTAAAAAAAGGGGGAGGGGGCTGAACATCAAATTAAAAATAAGTTCAGAATTATCCAGCAATAGTCTGTTTTTTGTTTCCCTTGCTGAAGACCAAGAAACAAACAGTTGAACAAATGACCCAACAAATAGCCAGACATGGCATTTGACATTTTACTAAGTCCTCCTCACTGAGGTTTGTTTAAAGAGTGTTGGGTAAACTGTGATGTGTTCCAAGACAAATGACAACTCTCCTTTTACTGAGGCTGAGGAGGCATTAAAGCTTATAGCTGCTTTCAAGAGAACCTCAGAACAGAACAGAGTTCTCTCTCGGTGGACTTGTGATTCCTCCTCTGCTCTGCCACCACTCAAGCATCTCTTCCTCCACTAATCGTCTTGGTGAATTACAGGAGCCTTCAAAACAAAAGCCTACTTCAGGGGATTCCTCTCCAAATGTACCAGGATCACAACTCCTCTCTCCAGTCCTGTGACTAACTCCACTGTCCCTGTTCATACTGTTTTTACTAACTTTGTACGTGTAAAAGTAATTGCAATTCTTTCCCATTCTAATGGACTCAGTTGTTCAATATTGAGCTATTTCTTTTGCCAGAGGAAATGCTTACACAATTTGCTCCAGTAACATAGCTACATGGTTTTCCATTTGATGTCTCATTCTATAGCTGAAATGAAGATGACCCCTTCAACTGTGGTAAGAGTGGGATTTTCCCTGTAATATGTGCCATGGGATGCACTCATATCTCCCCATATGTTTCCATGTCTAAAATCCAATTCTCCTGCTGCTTGACAAATATCCCATAGTTTCTCCCCTGTGGTGTCCTCAGTGTGCTCCAATGACTATCACTGCCTCACTGCCAAGCCTCTCGCTGGCGCTCTGTTAGATTATGTAGAGAAGGTGACGTTTAATATATGTCTTCAGGAGTTTTCTGCAGCTGTGCAGGTTTTTCTGAAATTTCCCCAAGGGTTCTAAATTAATTTGCTGATACAATGGCTTCATCTCAATTTACAATATCTCGGAGAAGTTAGAGAACACCTCTGTTTACAATCTGATTTTCAGAGGCTGTGGTGATAAAGTGATTGCTTGCAAATACGCTCTGTATGAGAGAAGAGAGAGAATGTTTTAAAATATGTTTTCCACCTACACGTTTGCTGTTACATCATACAGAATCTAAATTTATTCTAATCAATATATGTAGTTCTGTCCTTGTTGTTCTTGTCTAATGATGTTCTGTATTATGTCACTCTGTATTATGTTTCATGTTTTGTGTGGACCCCAGGAAGAGTAGCTGCTGCTTTTGCAACAGATCATGGGGATCCTAATAAAATAACAAATACCAAAATATCACTTAATAAATTGTATGCTCTGAAATGGACTTCATGGCACTACAACATTTTGACAGCTCTTGACAAAACTGAAAAATCAGACACTTACACAAAAGTACAATCTCATGATTGCCTAACATACAATTGTATGTATACCCAATTCTGCAATCAGCTACACAAATTGAGAATCGTGTGGGCGCCTTCCTTGAGTTAAAATGAACAAGCCAAATGCTTTGACTTCAGTCTATTGCATGTAAAGGGAACTCTATCATTTGCCAATTTCCTCAGTCCCTCCCTGCCAAGAGCTGTTTAACCCAGGCTTGGGCAGGCAGGAACCATGTGAAGGAATTACCAGTTGCCAGCCTGTCCTCGATGTGGGTGGGACCGAGTGTTTTTATCCAGCAGGGCTCCTCCGTAGCATGCTGTGACAACCTTTCATTACAGGGCCCTGATCTGCTATCAACTGCAGTCTCCTGTGAAAAGACAAATGGACTCTAATGTACTCTCTCTGCCCTCTTATGTTTTCAGCTCACCTCTTTACTTTGACAGCTCTAAGTACCATTCAGTTGGTGGTAATTGAAAGGAAAGGTGTATTGGTCTATGGAACACTGTTGGAATACAAATCTGGGTTGTGTTTTCTAAGAGCACCAATGTTTCAGACACTTTAGTATCTTTACATGTCAGTTTTAACAGCCTGGTCTCATAGAGTAGACGTAACATAGTAAACAAAATCCAGGACACTCAAACTAGTATGATAAGTTACATTTGGTACGGGTACTTAAGTCAAAACTGAAAGTAGGGCGGGTGGATGGGTAGGCATATAAAACAAACGTCTAGAAACCCAAAGGTGTTCAAATGAGTGTTTAAATCTAATGATTGGCAACTTCAGCATTCTAGCAACTACTTACTACTTTTTAGATACTTTGAAACTACTTAGCATGTTAGCTAACCCTTCCCTTAAACCTAACTCCTAACCTTATTAACCCTAACCCTTAGCCTACCCAACATTAGCCACCTAGCTAATGTTAGCATTAGCCACCTAGCTAACATTAGCCGCGACAAATTGGAATTCGTAACATATCATATTTTCACATTCAGACCCTTTTACTTTTTCCACATTTTGTTACGTTACAGTCTTATTCTAAAATGGATTAAATAAAAACAATTATGCACACAATAATCCATAATGACAAAGCAAAATTTTTTTTTTTTTTTTACAGTTATAAAGAAGAAATAACTTTAACACCTTATTTACATAAGTATTAAGACACTTTGATATGAGACTAGAAATTGAGCTAAGGTGCATCCTGTTTCCATTGATCATCCTTGAGATGTTTCTACAACTTTATTGGAGTCCACATGTGGTAAATGAAATTGATTGGACATGATTTGAATTATCCGTAGAGCTCCAAGACAGGATTGAAGATAGCTTGTCTGTCGAAAAGTTGGATATTAGGTTATTAAATTATTGCATCTGAGCTCCAAGAGTGTGCGGCTCTGTAACATTGTATAAATGATTGGAGACAGGCGCAGGAATACGTAATAGGGGGTTTTAATGCTCCACCCTAAATATACAACATGCCATGAAAAGGCATAGGCACACAGCCCTAAACAAACACATAAAAAACACAGGGATGTAACCCAAACAAAAGAGCGAGGTAAAACCTCTAATAAATAAACGGGACGAGACCCGCAATGCACTACACGGGGCGAGACCCAAAATAACAAATGCACAATACACGCAGCACGAATGCCGAAATAACAAGGCACAGGTACTCACAGACGCACAGGTACTCACAGACCAACGGACATGGGAACAACAACCAACAAGACAATGGTGAACAGAGGGCACATACAGGTATATACAATTACTAATCAGGGGATTTGGAATCAGGTGTGTGTTAAGAGACAGTTCAGTGACACCTAAAGGCCGGTCTACGGAATGAGCCGCAGCACCGGGGGAATCCGTGACAGGCTCCCCTTTTCTTTTTCTAGAATTGTGTCAAGGCATAGAGCTGGAGAAGGGTACCAACAAATTCTGCAGCATTGAATGTCTCCAAGAACACAGTGGCCTACATCATTCTTAAATGGAAGAAGTTTGGAACCACCAAGATTCTTCTGAGAGCTGGCTCCCCGGCCAAACTGAGCAATTGGGGGAGAATGGCTTTGGTAAGGGAGGTGACCAAGAACCCGATGTTCACTCTGACAGAGCTCAAGAGTTCCTCTGTGGAGATGGGAGAAGCATCTCTATAGCACTACACCAATTAGATATTTATGGTAGAGGGGCCAGACAGAAGCCACTCTTGGAGTTTGCCAAAAGGCACCTAAAGAATCTGAGATCATGAGAAACAAGATTATTTTATGTGATGAAACCAAGATTGAACTCTTTGGCCTGAATGCCAAGCGTTACGTCTGGAGGAAACCTGGGACCATCCCTACGGTAAAGAATGGTGGTGGTAGCATCATGCTGTGGGGAAGTTTTTCAGTGGCAGGGACTGGGAGACTAGTCAGGATCTAGGAAAACATGAATGGAGCAAAGGTACAGGGAGATCCTCGATGATTAACTGTTCCAGAGCGCTCAGGACCTTAGACTGGGGCAAAGGTTTACCTTCCAACAGGACAATGACCCTAAGAGCACAGCCAAGACAATGCAGGAGTGCCTTCGGAACAGGTCTCTGAATGTCCTTGAGTGGCCCAGCCAGAGCCCAGACTTGAACGCGGACGAACATCTCTGGAGAGACCTGAAAATAGCTGTACAGCAATGCTCCCCATTCAACCTGACAGAGCTTGAGAGGATCTGCAGAGAAGAATGAGAGAAACTCCCCAAATACAGGTGAACCAAGCTTGTAACGTCATACCAAAGAAGACTCTAGGCTGTAATCACTGCCATTGGTGCTCCAACAAAGTGCTGATTAAAGGGTTTGAATACTTACGTAAATGTCACTTCTTTTTTTAATGTAAATTAGCAAAAACAATAAAAATGTTTATTTGTTATTTAGTTGGTATTGTGTGTTGATTGACAATGGGGGAAAAAAACAATTGAATACATTTTAGAATAAGGCAGTAACATAACAAAATGTGGAAAAAGTCAAGGGGTCTGAATACTTTCCGAGTGCACTGTATTGTACAAAATGCAATTTGAAACACGTCATACGTATTGTATTTCGTAACATACTGTACGTATTCGTAACATATCATACGTATTGTAATTCTGAACATATCATACGTATTGTAATTTGTAACATATCATACGTATTGTAATTTGTAACATATCATACGTATTGTGAACATATCATACGTATTGTAATTCTGAACATATCATACGTATTGTAATTCTGAACATATCATACGTATTGTAATTCTGAACATATCATACGTATTGTAATTCTGAACATATCATACGTATTGTAATTCTGAACATATCATACGTATTGTAATTCTGAACATATCATACGTATTGTAATTCTGAACATATCATACGTATTGTAATTCTGAACATATCATACGTATTGTATTTCGTAACATATCATACGTATTGTATTTCGTAACATACTGTACGTATCGTAAATCGAAACATAACATACATATTGTAATTCGTAACATATCAGATGTATTGTACTTCATACAACATCATACTTGTTGTAATTTGTAACACATCATACGTATTGTAATTCGTAACATGTTATACGTATTGTAATTTGTAACGTATCGTATGTATTGTAATTCGTAAAATTATACGTATTGTAATTCGTAACATATCATACATTATTTATTATAGACGTCCACAAATTAATTCACGCCATACTAAAATATCATACTAATTGGAGCGTCAGATTTTATTTACTATGTTATGTCTACCCCTGAGTTCAGGTTGATTTTAATAAGTATCTTTGAAGTATAGCTTCTCAATATCTGTTAGATGTGTTGGAAAATGTGTGACGTGAATGCATATCATATACTGTACCTTTTCAAATATGTATTATTTTTGTATTAATACACTGATCCCCAATTCCAACATGTTTATTTTTCAAAGCAAAACAATGATTTTGACCAACTTTATCTAGTTATTGCAACTAAAATTAGCCTTACGTCTAAATCGTGTCTTGTTATGCTTGTCTGAAAAGCCACTATGCACTGGAAATCAGGCATTAGCTAATGTTCGCTGAAAATTGAAAATGGATTATCGTCTGTCACAGACTAGAGCATGCCCTATTCCTGGGACTGGATAAGAGTTGGTGAGAAGGGAACAATGCGCACCTTGTGGTGTCCCAGAACTGACAGACATTCTAGATCACAGAGTTTCAGACCCCAACACATCCGACGGGACCCCCTGACCGCCTGTAATGATGTCCAGAAAACTGCTCAGAACAGTGTCAGATGGAAAAGGACTGTAATACCCTCTACAGGATTGGTGGGTCCCCCGCAGGATGGTTGCGCTAACGTAGACTAATGTGATTAACATGAAGTTGTAAGTAACAAGAACATTTCCCAGGACATAGACATATCTGATACTGGCAGAAAGCTTAAATTATTGTTAATCTAACTGCACTATCCAATTTACAATAGCTATTGCAGTGAAAGAATAGCATGCTATAGTTTGAGGAGAGTGCACAATTACGTATGAACTTGAAAATGTATTAATAAACCAATTAGGCACATTTGGGCAGTCTTGATACAAAATTTTGAACAGAAATGCAGTGGTTCATTGGATCAGTCTAAAACGTTGCACATACACTGCTGCCATCTAGTGGGCCAAATCTAAATTGTGCCCTGGCTGGAATAATACATTATGGCCTTTCTCTTGTATTTCAAAGATGATGGTACAAAATTTTTTAATTTAATAAAAATTTAAATTAAATACATTAATTTAACATTTCCACAAACTTTAAAGTGTTTCCTTTCAAATGGTATCAAGAGGTCCTGAGCTACAGATTTGAGTATGTAATTTTAGACAAAACATTTTCTTTAAAGGGTGGATCCTTATTAAGGCCCTTTGCTTATTTAGGAGCTAAAAGCAAGAAGTACAGTTTTCACTGGACATAATATTTTACATAACTGATGATGTGCTGATCTCTAATAGAAGGAAACTGACCCTCTCTGACAGAAATGAATTTGGAGAATAAACAAGCAATTGAAGCCATTTTGGAATGTAGAACATCTGCCTCAATTACAGACCACTTAGCCTTCAAATTATACAACTTGCCAAACCCTCTGGTCATTTGTCTTGAACCACACCTGCAACAATCAGAATAAAGTAATAGCCTAATTATCAGCTATAAGTCATTAGAGGAGATGTATTGGTCAACTTACATGTTGTGGTTCACAGTACGTTTATGAATTCCTCCAGACTTATCAATCTCAATTGGATTCAAATTGGATATTCATATTATTCATCATTTCCTGAGAAGTGATGACGTTCATAATAATTTCCTGAGAAGTGTTCTCGTTTATATTATTCTTTGTTTCCTGAGAATTGCTGTCTTTATATGGACAAGAGATGGTGTAATGATAAGCTGGCATCCTGAGCGCTGATCATACATTACTTCACATGTCAAGAAGTCATGTGGAACTACAGTATGGCCAGACACCTACAGCCTATTTCTCAGTGTGTGTAGGTGTGGGTGTGTGGAAGTGGGTGTGTAAATCCCCTGACACTACTCACACACTGTAAGACTGGCAAGCGCAAATGGAGACAAGAATATCTGACTCTTTTTCATACCATAACGAAAGAGGAAAGGAGGCCATTAACTATTCTCTACCTTTACTTCTCACCATTTTCCAAGTGTATTTGGCATGTGTAATTAAAGGCCCAATGTAGTCATTTTTGTATCAATATTAAATCATTTCTGGATAAAAAATGTAATACCTTAATTTACATAATACTATAACACCTTATAGTTGTTTGGAAATATAACTCCAGAAAAATGTGCTACAATGGTATAGCTCCCTCTAGTGTGATACTCAAATAATGTACTGTAGATGTGGACTGTTGTTCTGTCTTGATAGGGTACAGGTTCTACATAGCTAAATTTACATTTACATTTAAGTCATTTAGCAGACGCTCTTATCCAGAGCGACTTACAAATTGGTGCATTCACCTTATGACATCCAGTGGAACAGCCACTTTACAATAGTGCATCTAAATATTTTAAGGGGGGGGGGGGGGGGTGAGAAGGATTACTTTATCCTATCCTAAGTATTCCTTAAAGAGCCTTCGCTGATACTGTGGTAATCACCTAAACTTTTTTTAAACTTTTTTTTACTAAGACTGTAAGTCAATTCCTTTTTTATGTCTTACTAAACGCAACTATCAAACACCGATTTACAACACCAATCTGTAGGCTATTTAAATCCCAAAATCTTATCCTTTGACCTCATCCTTGACTGATGTCACTTGTTGTTATTCCACCGGAGGTCAAATATAATAAAGAGAGGTCAAACATAATAAATGGAACCATTGGCAGATAATGGCGGTCAATGTCACCATTCAACAGCACATAATGTTTTGTAAATGTCTGGCTTCTGCTGCGTCTCATACAATTAAAGTATGTAAACACTCCATTCTCCAGAAATGTATAGGCCTACAAGAGGAAAATCAAGTTAAGAAGCACTTACTGGGGGAGAATTCATCTTAATCGAAGCAAGTAATTCACAGATTTTACACCATTATAAACTATGATTTTGTCTTTGTCCGACATGCTGAACGAAGGTTTCCCCTGATGATAGACAATTGGCACTTAATAATATGTATTATCAATGTGAAGCAGCAATCAATCTGTCAATACTAATTATTAGTGTTCTATCTATCCTGCTAATAGTTCAGGTTGTTAAGGTTGTTACATTAGAAAATAAACTAAATTGTACAGGCGTCTCCCCAATTCCTTCAAGATGATGTTGTAGTCATTACTTACAGAGGTATGGTTTTTCCATGCCGTTTTTTGTTGTTGTTTTTTTACACCTTGATTTAACCAGGTTGGCCAGTTGAGAACACCTTGATTTAACCAGGTTGGCCAGTTGAGAACACCTTGATTTAACCAGGTTGGCCAGTTGAGAAACACCAGGTTGAGTTTTAACCAGGTTGGCCAGTTGAGAACACCTTGATTTAACCAGGTTGGCCAGTTGAGAACACCTTGATTTAACCAGGTTGGCCAGTTGAGAACACCTTGATTTAACCAGGTTGGCCAGTTGAGAACACCTTGATTTAACCAGGTTGGCCAGTTGAGAACACCTTGATTTAACCAGGTTGGCCAGTTGAGAACACCTTGATTTAACCAGGTTGGCCAGTTGAGAACACCTTGATTTAACCAGGTTGGCCAGTTGAGAACACCTTGATTTAACCAGGTTGGCCAGTTGAGAACACCTTGATTTAACCAGGTTGGCCAGTTGAGAACACATTGATTTAACCAGGTTGGCCAGTTGAGAACACCTTGATTTAACCAGGTTGGCCAGTTGAGAACACCTTGATTTAACCAGGTTGGCCAGTTGAGAACACCTTGATTTAACCAGGTTGGCCAGTTGAGGACACCTTGATTTAACCAGGTTGGCCAGTTGAGAACACCTTGATTTAACCAGGTTGGCCAGTTGAGAACACCTTGATTTAACTAGGTTGGCAAGTTGAGAACACCTTGATTTAACCAGGTTGGCCAGTTGAGAACACCTTGATTTAACCAGGTTGGCCAGTTGAGAACACCTTGATTTAACCAGGTTGGCCAGTTGAGAACAAGTTCTCATTTACAACTGCGAACTGGCCAAGATAGAGCAAAGCAGTGCAACAAAAACAACACAGAGTTACACATAGGATAATCAAAAGTACAGTCAATAACACAATAGAAAAATCTATTTACAGTGTGTGCAAATGAAGTAAGGAGGTAAGGCAATAAATTGGCCATAGTAGCGAAACAATTACAAATTAGCAAATTAACACGGAAGTGATAGATGTACAGATGATGATGTGCAAGTAGAAATACTGGTGTGCAAAAGAGCAAAAAAGTTCATACAAATAATATGGGGATGAGGTAGGTAGTTGGATGGGCTATTTATAGATGGACTATGTACAGCTGCAGCGATCGGTAAGCTGCTCAAATAGCTGATGCTTAAAGTTAGTGAGGGAGATATAAGTCCCCAACTTCAGCGATTTTTGCAATTTGTTCCAGTCATTGGCAGTAGAGAACTATAAGGAAAGGCGGCCAAAGTGCGTGTTAGCTTTGGGGATGGCCAGTGAGATATACCTGCTGGAGCTCGTGCTATGGGTGGGTGTTGTTATGGTGACCAGTGAGCTGAGATAAGGTGGAGCTTTACCTAGCAAAGACTTATAGATGACCTGGAGCCAGTGGGTCTGGCGATGAAGATGTAGCTTGTTTCTTACAGTAACACTCTTAGAATACAGGGTCCTAAAAGTGTCCATCAACTTTCAACTGTAGAAAGGGTTCCTCATGCAACCAAAAAGGGGTTTTCAAAATGTCCTCCTATGGGGACAGCCAAAGAACCCTTTAAGGTTCTAGAGAGCACCTTTATTTCTTAAGAGTGTAGATGTGTTTCCAACTGACCAATAGAGGGCAGCAGTTAATAACATACCAGCAGAACTAAAAGTAGGGAGGTCTCAGTGGTCTCTGTTTCACACAAAAACACACGTTTTTGCGAAAGTAGTTCTCTATTGCTGCAGCCCAAACCTTGGTATAATGCATGATGCAACCATATGTAAGACCTACAATCTATTAGTAGACGGGCTGGGAAATATTTGGAGAACAGGACTCCTATTCAAGAGAATTTGTGTTCTGTAATTGGGTTGTAGTTTATTCTCGCGATTCATACAAAATCTATATCAGGAGTGTATTAATTTAAAACTGTTTCATGTGGTTGGTTACATTACATCATTCTTTTCATATCAGGGTCAAATTTTCAGTCCCCTCTTTATTAAGTTAGGGACTGTTTCCTGGACAATGATTGAGCCTAGTCTTGGACTAAAAAAATATTTCAAAGGAGATTCTCTGCTTTGTAGTGCAGGATCATTGGCTTTATCTGTGTCCGGGAAACTGTCCCTTACTGATTCCGTTATAGCAGCAGATTGTTTCCCTATTTCCCAGGGACGTTCAGGGGTTGGGAGGTAACTTGTGTCTCTATTGATATAGTGTTCATTCTTGGGGATTGGTGGGTAGAAGAAACATTTGCATCCCTTCCCGTTTTAAACCTACCTTTCATGTCTTTTAGATCTAGATTTATTGGGGGCAGTACTGTACATCACATCTCCCTGCAGGAGATCAAATGACTTTACCTTTCTAGTATCCCCTTTCACTCTCTTAAAGGTATCTGACATTCAGCTGGGGGCACAAATAATCTCTCATCCCAACATCAAATACTTCACTCTTCTATGCCTGCAAACCAACTCAATCCACATTTACAGTGTTCCGCTGAACAATTCAAATAGTGTTTTACTCATTCATCTAGGATCGTCTGACATACTTTATTTGCTACCTAAATGTTATCTCAATAGACATTGAGGGCGTGTACTTGTATTTAAACTTGTGAATATAGAGAGGATATGAGGTGTTTACAGTATCAGCTGCCAACTATTTAAATTGGGCTCAGCATTGTATCTATTTCTAAACTGTGAAAATTTAATGATTCTAAATTGGAAATAGGGCTTGTTTGCACATACTTTTTGGTGAATGTCGGGTCAAGGGATTAGAGTGCCCTAAGTTTGAGAGCATGTGTTCGTTGGTGCTATTTTTGTAAATGAGTGTGCACACTCGTTTTACGGAGGACATGTGTGAGGGACATTTGTGGCCCTTCTAGGTCCACACATCGACCATGGGAATGTGGTCTGGGGGTTAGGCCACCGTGGGGCCGTGTGGAGACTGCTGTTTCAGCTGTGGAGGGTTGAACCATCTGCCCTGACATTAATGCTACCCTCTGCTGGCACGGAGGACATGTGTGAGGGACAGTTGTGGCCCTTCTAGGTCACACACATCGACCATGGGAATGTGGTCTGGGGGTTAGGCCACCGTGGGGCCGTGTGGAGACTGCTGTTTCAGCTGTGGAGGGTTGAACCATCTGCCCTGACATTAATGCTACCCTCTGCTGGCACGGAGGACAGCCTCTCACACCCAGTCACTCACTGTTTGTGCGTATCAGCCCCTTTGCTTGCTGAACTGGCGGTATTGTTATTCTAGAACACAAGACAAAAAGACATTATCCAGGACTTTATGATACCAGAAATATTACTTACAGATCCAACCTCAGTTGTAGGTGAGACTACACCACTCAAAGGAAGTCCACTGTGCTTTTGTGTATCTTTTTCCCCTCTCACTCTATACACTATCCATGACCTGTCCCATTTAATCTGTTTCCTGTTAATCTCCTCTCGGCCTGTTTAATCAGATGGCAAGGCAACACAGGGCTAAAGCCAGGTTGGTCCTCCACCTCGGCCCTGGTGTGGCATGCAGCTATATCCAGAAGGCCTTGAGGCCGATACGTAAAGCTTATTAAAGGGCAGTGACACTATCAAGAGCAGTGACACTATCAAGAGCAGTGACAATATCAAGAGCAGTGACACTATCAAGAGCAGTGACAATATCAAGAGCAGTGACACTATCAAGACCAGTGACACTATCAAGAGCAGTGACACTATCAAGAGCAGTGACAATATCAAGAGCAGTGACACCAGTGACACTATCAAGAGCAGTGATACTACCAAGAGCAGTGACACTATCAAGACCAGTGACACTATCAAGAGCAGTGACACTATCAAGAGCAGTGACAATATCAAGAGCAGTGACACCAGTGACACTATCAAGAGCAGTGATACTACCAAGAGCAGTGACACTATCAAGAGCAGTGATACTATCAAGAGCAGTGACACTATCAAGAGGAGTGATACTACCAAGAGCAGTGACACTATCAAGAGCAGTGATACTATCAAGAGCAGTGATACTATCAAGAGCAGTGACACTATCAAGAGCAGTGATACTACCAAGAGCAGTGACACTATCAAGAGCAGTGATACTATCAAGAGCAGTGATACTATCAAGAGCAGTGATACTGTCAAGAACAGTGATACTATCAAGAGCAGTGATACTATCAAGAGCAGTGATACTGTCAAGAGCAGTGATACTATCAAGAGCAGTGATACTATCAAGAGCAGTGATACTATCAAGAGCAGTGATACTGTCAAGAGCAGTGATACTATCAAGAGCAGTGATACTATCAAGAGCAGTGATACTGTCAAGAGCAGTGATACTATCAAGAGCAGTGATACTGTCAAGAGCAGTGATACTATCAAGAGCAGTGATACTATCAAGAGCAGTGATACTGTCAAGAGCAGTGATACTATCAAGAGCAGTGATACTATCAAGAGCAGTGATACTGTCAAGAGCAGTGATACTGTCAAGAGCAGTGATACTATCAAGAGCAGTGATACTATCAAGAGCAGTGATACTGTCAAGAGCAGTGATACTGTCAAGAGCAGTGATACTGTCAAGAGCAGTGATACTATCAAGAGCAGTGATACTATCAAGAACAGTGATACTATCAAGAACAGTGATACTATCAAGAGCAGTGATACTACCAAGAGCAGTGACATTATCAAGAGCAGTGATACTGTCAAGAACAGTGATACTATCAAGAGCAGTGTGCGGGTTTCTTCTTTTTTCATATTTTATTCAACTGTTACCATGCACCTGCAAAAAAAAGATAGCTCAGATGTGCGAGTGCCTTTTGAATTTCGAACCCTGAGAACATTGACATGCAGCGGGACTGTGTGTGCTGCAGCTTCTGTGGGGGATGGGAGGTCATATGGGGGGATTTAAAGGGCGAGGAGGCTGGTTGGTCTCAATGGAGTAGCGTGACCAGCTTTAGGAGAGTGAGAGAGGGAGAATGCGGGGGTGTTTGCTCACGCACAGCACAGAATCAGCTGGGCCTGGGCTGCATCTCTCCCCCAGGCACGCGCTGGTTAACATAGCAGGGGAGTCTGGGGACACGCATCAGCACGCTCCCACATGGAAACAGCACAGTTAATCCTCCCAGTAGCACAGAGAGAAGATCCTGCGCCCGGGCCCCAATCAGATCACTGGGACACAGAAATGTGTGGCGAATGGAACTACAAGCAGATTGAACAGGAGCACACTACATGGGTAGAAGGGCTACCATTGGACAAGAGCTGGGGCTGGCTCTGTGGAGGAGAGGAAAGGATGTCACGTGGAAGGTTAATTACACCAGGGTAAAGATACTAAGTGGCAGTCAGGATTGAGAAACTCGGAGCCTGGAAATCGTGCCAAAGAGGAGGCAGTGTTGTAGTCAGTCAGGTCTGAATGAATGGGCCGAAATAATGGCAATGTTTCTAGGAAAACTAAAGAGCTTTTAGGCACATGGTTAAAACTGCATGTAAGGCTGTTGGAGAAACGTGATGCAATAATGTGCCGGGGAGTGAGATGTGAGTGAGTGCACAGCTGCAGAACCACACGCAAGGATGCTCCGCACCACACCACATACAGTAGAGATCACTGGTCCTGTGGTTGGGTGTGTCAACACAACACAGCTAGAACTGTAATGAAACCGTACTGTTCACGTATATTGAATGTAAATAACCTCCAGGATATCTCTTCCCGTTAAAACAACTAGATGTTTCTGTTTGATTCATTTTCCTTTTTTCATATATTGTACCATCTTAAGTACAATGCAGGTTTTGTACTTCAGAGCACACGTGTAAACATTAAACAAGCACTTAAACAAATGAGCAATGTTAACACCTTGTTATCACTCACAGACAGTTGGTCTCATTTGAATGCAAGTGTGTTGACAGTTACAGAGGATGACATGTTTGGCACAATAGTGTGCTCCAGATTGATAAACTGCCAGGGAGTTGAACTGGTGTCAAGGCATCGTCAAGTCCAGTCGGTAAACTGGATCAATGACAATCAACCGCAACACCTCCATAGACCCCACTAGAACCCAATTGATGGCACTGCAGTGACCAAACCTATAGTACTTATGTTATCAAGAAGTCTTTGGATAAAAAACAAAAATGTGTTTCATGTTATGCCATGTAGTTTGAAACCATGTGTTTGATGTATTTGATAGCATTCCACCTGTTCCGCTCCTGTCATTATCACAAGCCCGTCCTCCCCAATTTATGTTCCACCAACCTCCTGTGGTGGAGACAGAGAAACAGCTTTCTGGGCCTCTTAATGTATCCCATGTTCAGTGTCTATACCTCCCTGTCTTTATCTATATATACTGCCTCTCTAAGTCCTCCTTTTACTCCCTCACCTTCTCTCTCCCCCTCCATCTCCCCCTAACTCATCCTCTCTCTGTCTCTTCCTTATCTTCTCCCTTCTTCCATAATCTCTTTCTCTCTCTATGCCCCCCCCCCCCATCTCCCCTCCTCTCCTCTCCCCACCCTCCCACGCCGACTCTCTCCCTGGCCATTCCATGTGACATTGTCAGTAAGCCTAATGGCTGATCGCTAATGAGTGCTCTTACTGTCACATGGCACAGGGCAACATGGTTCAGGGGTTGACCTCGTGGTGGGACGCGCTACTTTGGACGAATTAGGGAGGAAGGTCACGAGTTTATCATTCAATTGGTCAACATGGTTAGACGGCTAAGATCCCAGCTAGTGTCCATTTACTCAATTACCCGAAATGTCAATGTGGCTCAAAGAATTAGGATAGAAGACATCTCCTTTCTCATTGTGTGACTTTCAAGTTAGACAGCTACACACAACTCTTTTTCCGTGCACTGCAAGTAGCTAACAACAAGCAGTTAGCATAATGTGAAGACATTGTACACACCTGGCCGACATTGAAAGCGATTTTCTCTTTCTCCGTCTATATATCAAAGCTTTCCAAAAATAACACATATTCTAGGTGAGTGACAAGGCCATCCATTTTGAAACCTTTTTCCCCACTGGAATGTAATTGGAGCCATCGGCCTTGGTATTACGGATACATGCTGGTTTATAACATGCTTTATGTATGCTGGTTTATAACATGCTTTCTGTATGCTGGTTTATAACATGCTTTATGTATGCTGGTTTATAACATGCTTTCTGTATGCTGGTTTATAACATGCTTTATCCATGCTGGTTTATAACATGCTTTATGTATGCTGGTTTATAACATGCTTTATCCATGCTGGTTTATAACATTCTTTATCTATGCTGGTTTATAACATGCTTTCTGTATGCTGGTTTATAACATGCTTTATCTACGCTGGTTTATAACATGCTTTATGTATGCTGGTTTATAACATGCTTTATCTACGCTGGTTTATAACATGCTTTATGTATGCTGGTTTATAACATGCTTTATCCATGCTGGTTTATAACATGCTTTATCCACGCTGGTTTATAACATGCTTTATCCACGCTGGTTTATAACATGCTTTATCCATGCTGGTTTATAACATGCTTTATCCATGCTGGTTTATAACATGCTTTATCCATGCTGGTTTATAACATGCTTTATCCATGCTGGTTTATAACATGCTTTATCCATGCTGGTATATAACATGCTTTATGTATGCTGGTTTATACAGCTCAGGAGCCATTACTTCAGACAGAAATATCCAGACAGAATTTGCTCCCAATTGCCACTTTTATTGACAACGTTTCCATCCAACACAGATCTTCGTCAGGTCAAGCAAACTGAGTGATCCCATCCCCAAATATACACTCAGCGGACAGTTTATTAGTTACACAACCTCGTTCATGAAAACGTGGCCGTGGCTTACTATATAAGACAGGCAGATGGGCATCAATGTATTCAGTTACTGTTCGATTGAATGTTAGAATGTGCAAAACGAGTGACCTCAGGCGTGTCGGTTCCAGTCCCTCAAAAACGTCCGGCCTCCTGAGCTTTCACACACGACAGTGACTAAGGTTTATCGAGAACGGTGCGAGAAACCAAAAACATCCAGTCATCGGCAGTCCTGTGGACGAAAACAGCTCATTGATGAGAGGTCAAAGGAGAATGGCAAGAATTGTCCAAGCTAATAGGTAAATAATGTCGGTGTACAACAGTGGTCGACATCTCGGAACGCAAAACTCGTCGGACCTTGTCACGGATGGGCTATTGCAGTAGACAACCGCAACAGGTTCCACTCCTGTCATTTAAAAACAAGAAGAGTCTCCAGTGGGCACGCGATCACCATCACTGGACAATCGAAGAGTGGAAAAACATTGACTGGTCCAACGAATCCCAATCCTGTTGCGTCATGCTGATGGCAGATTCAGGATTTGTCATAAAGCAGCATGAGTCAATGGGCCATCCTGCCTCGTGTCAACGGTACAAGCTAGTGGCGGTGGTGTGATGGTGCGGGGAATGTTTTCCTGGCACACATTAGGTCCCTTGATATCAATTGAGCAAAGTTTCCATGTTCTGGAGGCAAAGGGGGGTCCAACCCAGTACTACTATGAATGTACCTAATAAACTGGCCACTGAGTGTATACAGTGCCTTCAGAAAGTATTCATACCCCTTGAATTACTTCACATTTTGTTGTGTTACAGGCTGAATTCAAAATTCATATCTAGAAATATCTCATTTACATAACTATTCACACACCTGAGTCAACACATGTTAGCATCACGTTTGGCAGTGAATACATCTGTAAGAATTTCTGGGTAAGTCTCTAATAGCTTTGCACAACTAGATTGTACAATATTTGCAGATAATTGTTTTTTTAAATCTCCAAGCTCTGTCAAATTGGTTGTTGATCATTGCTAGACAGCCATTTTCAAGTCTTGCCATAGATTTTTAAGTTTTAAAAAAGTAAACACTGCTCAAAGTGATAATCAATGTCTGCTTTTACATTTGTTTACCCATCTATCAATAGGTGCCCTTTTTTGCGAGGCATTGGACAACCTCCCTGGTCTTTGTGGTTGAATCTGTGTCTGAGGGACCTCAGAGGTGAGGTAGTCATAAAAAAAATAATGTTAAACACTACTATTACACATCGAGTCAATCAATCAATCAATCAAATGTATTTATAAAGTCTCTTTTACATCACAGATGTCACAAAGTGCTGTACAGAAACCCAGCCTAAAACCCCAAACAGCAAGCAATGCAGATGTAGAAGCACAGTGGCTAGGAAAAACTCCCTAGAAAGGCCAGAACCGAGGAAGAAACCTAGAGAGGAACCAGGCTCTAATGGGTGGCCAGTCCTCTTCTAGCTGTGCCGGGTGGAGATTATAATAGAACATGGCCAAGATGTTCAAACGTTCATAGATGACCAGCAGGGTCAGATAATACTAATCACAGTGGTTGTAGAGGGTGCAACAGGCACCTCAGGAATAAATGTCAGTTGGCCGATCATT
Organism: Oncorhynchus gorbuscha; assembly: GCF_021184085.1. Taxonomy (NCBI): domain Eukaryota; kingdom Metazoa; phylum Chordata; class Actinopteri; order Salmoniformes; family Salmonidae; genus Oncorhynchus; species Oncorhynchus gorbuscha. The sequence goes on along the minus strand of NC_060173.1, from coordinate 108,219,579 downwards.
CAGAGTTAGAGACAGTAGGTGCGATAGAGGGAGTCCAAAACAGCAGGTCCCGGACAAGGTAGCACATCCAGTGAACAGGTCAGGGTTCCATCAGGCCAGGTAGTCCTGAGGCATGGTCCTAGGGCTCAGGCCCTCTGAGAGAAAAGAGAAAGAAAGAGAGAGAGAGAGAAAAAGAGAGAGAGAATTAGTGAGCATTCTTAAATTCACACAGGACACCAGATAAGACATGAGAAATACTCCAGATATAACAGACTGACCCTAGCCCCCAACACATAAACTATTGCACCATAAATACTGGAGGCTGAGACAGGAGGGGTCTGGAGACACTGTGGCCCCTTCCGATGATACCCCAAACAGGGCCCCCTGTACACCCGGACAGGGCCAAACAGGCATTATATAGCCCCACCCACTTTCCCACTTTGTTTCCCGAATGACGTCACCAAGAGGTAAAATATATAGTGAAAACAAAAATGGTCCTAAAACGGAACCTTGAGGAACATCGAAATGTACAGTTGAGAAGTCAGAAAACAAACCATTCACAGAGACTAACTGATATCTTTCGACAGATAAGATCTAAACCAGGCCAGAACTTGTCCGTGTAGACCAATTTGGGTTTCCAATCTCTCCAAAAGAATGTGATGGTCGATGGTATCAAAAGCAGCACTAGGTCTAGGAACACGAGTGAGTCAGGAACACGAGTGAGTCAGTGAGTCCATGCAACGTAATATGTGAAACGTTAAGCACATTTTTACTCCTGAACTTATTTAGGCTTGCCATAACAAAGGGTTTGAAAACTTATTGACTCAAGGCATTTCAGCTTATCATTTCTAATTCATTTGTAAAAATGTCTGAAAACATCATTCCTTTATGGCACTGTATCCAGTTGACATACACTTAGGTTAGAGTCATTAAAACTACTTTTTCAACCACTCCACAAATGTCTTGTTAACAAACTGTAGTTTTGGCAAGTCGGTTAGGACATCTACTTCATGCATGACACAAGTAATTTTTCCAACAATTTTTTACAGACAGATTATTTCACTTATAATTCACTGAATCACAATTCCAGTGGGTCAGAAGTTTACATACACTAAGTTGACTGTGCCTTTAAACACCCTGGAAAATTCCTTGAAAATGATGTCATGGCTTTTGAAGCTTCTGATAGGCTAATTGGCATAATTTGAGTCAATTGGAGGTGTACCTGTGGATGTATTTCAAGGCCTACCTAAATACTCAGTGCCTCTTTGCTTGACATCCTGGGAAAATAAATCAGAAAGAAAAAATGTAGAGACCTCCACGAGTCTGGTTCATCCTTGCTAGCAATTTCCAAATGCCTGAAGGTACCACATTCATCTGTACAAACAATAGTACGCAAGTATAAACACCATGGGACCACGCAGCCGTCATACCACTCAGAAAGGAGACGTGTTCGGTCTCCTAGAGATAAACGTACTTTGGTGTGAAAAGTGCAAATCAATCCCAGAACAACAGCAAAGGACCTTGTGAAGATGCTGGAGGAAACAGGTAAAAAAGTATCTATATTCACAGTAAAATTAGTCCTATATCGACATAAAAAGGCCACTCAGCCACTCAGCCACTCAGCCACCTCTGGTCTGATGAAACAAAAATAGAACTGTTTGGCCATAATGACCATTTTTATGTTTGGAGGAAAAAGGGGAGGCTTGCAAGCCGAAGAACACCATCCCAACCGTGAAGCACGGGGTTAGAAGCATCATGTTGTGGGGGTGCTTTGCTGCAGAAGGGACTGGTGTACTTCACAAAATAGATGACATCAAGTGGAGGGAAAATTATGTGGATATATTGAAGCAATATCTTAAGACATCAGTCTGGAAGTCAAAGCTTGGTCGCAGATGGGTCTTCCAAATGGACAATGACCCCAAGCATACTTCCAAAGTTGTGGCAAAATGGCTTAAGAACAACAAAGTCAAGATATTGGAGTGGCCATCACAAAGCCCTGACCTCAATCCTATAGAACATTTGTGGGAAGAACTGAAAATGCATGTGCGAGCAAGGAGTCCTACAAACCTGACTCAGTTACACCAGCTCTGTCAGGAGGAATGGGCCAAAATTCACCCAACTTATTTTGCGAAGCTTGTGGAAGGCTACCCGAAACGTTTGACCCAAGTTAAACAATTTAAAGGCAATGCTACCAAATACTAATTAAGTGCATGTAAACTTCTGACCCACTGGGAATGTGATGAAAGAAATAAAAGCTGGAATAATTAATTCTCTCTACTATTATTCTGACATTTCACATTCTTAAAATAAAGTGGTGATCCTAACTGACCTAAGACAGGAAATGTACTAGAATGAAATGTCAGGAAATGTGAAAAACTGAGTTTAAATATATTTGGCTACGGTGTATGTAAACTTCCGACTTCAACTGTACATTTCCACCAACATGGTCAGTAGGTACAATATGCATTGTGGGTGTAGATACAATACAAAACATGGATATTCAAAAATAACTTTTACGCATTTTCAATAATCGGAGAGGTACATGTTGGCATTAAGGATTAAAATAATTGTATGTACAGTATTTGGGGATGGGATCACTCAGTATGACCACAAACCTTTTAGATAGAAATATATCACTGATTGAACCCAAACTGTTTATGGGAGGCGGGGATAGGTAGAGTACCCTTCAACCTGATGCAGTGCATTGCATATAAGTCTGCTGTTCTGAAAGTCATCAATTATCCATGCAACACACTGCCGCTTTCCTACAGCCCACACACTATTCATAGACACATTATGCAATTGACATTCAGCCTCTGCAAACTTGTTTTCTTCTGAGATGTGTGGTGTGGTGTTGGTGTGGTGTTGTGCTGAAATGGTCAGATGTTCCTCCATGATGAAAATGGCACGGATTCCAAGTCCATGTGAAGCCTAAAAACCAGAACAAACTGTTTTTAGACAACATGGTAGAGACCAGACAACATGGTAGAGACCAGACAACATGGTAGAGACAACATGGTAGAGACAACATGGTAGAGACCAGACAACATGGTAGAGACAACATGGTAGAGACCAGACAACATGGTAGAAACAATACAACATGGTAGAAACTAGACAACATGGTAGAGACTAGACAACATGGTAGAGACCAGACAACATGGTAGAAACAATACAACATGGTAGAAACTAGACAACATGGTAGAGACAATACAACATGGTAGAAACAATACAACATGGTAGAAACTAGACAACATGGTAGAGACCAGACAACATGGTAGAGACAATACAACATGGTAGAAACTAGACAACATGGTAGAGACAATACAACATGGTAGAAACTAGACAACATGGTAGAGACAATACAACATGGTAGAGAAAATACAACATGGTAGAGACCAGACAACATGGTAGAGACTAGACAACATGGTAGAAACTAGACAACATGGTAGAGACAATACAACATGGTAGAAACAATACAACATGGTAGAAACTAGACAACATGGTAGAGACAATACAACATGGTAGAGACAATACAACATGGTAGAGACCAGACAACATGGTAGAGACAATACAACATGGTAGAGACAATACAACATGGTAGAGACAATACAACATGGTAGAGACAATACAACATGGTAGAAACAAGACAACATGGTAGAGACCAGACAACATGGTAGAAACAAGACAACATGGTAGAGACAATACAACATGGTAGAGACAAGACAACATGGTAGAAACTAGACAACATGGTAGAGACAATACAACATGGTAGAGACAATACAACATGGTAGAAACTAGACAACATGGTAGAAACTAGACAACATGGTAGAGACAATACAACATGGTAGAGACAATACAACATGGTAGAAACTAGACAACATGGTAGAGACAATACAACATGGTAGAAACAATACAACATGGTAGAAACTAGACAACATGGTAGAGACCAGACAACATGGTAGAAACAATACAACATGGTAGAAACTAGACAACATGGTAGAGACAATACAACATGGTAGAGACAATACAACATGGTAGAAACTAGACAACATGGTAGAGACAATACAACATGGTAGAAACAATACAACATGGTAGAAACTAGACAACATGGTAGAGACAATACAACATGGTAGAGACAATACAACATGGTAGAGACAATACAACATGGTAGAGACAATACAACATGGTAGAGACAATACAACATGGTAGAAACAATACAACATGGTAGAAACAATACAACATGGTAGAGACAATACAACATGGTAGAGACAATACAACATGGTAGAGACCAGACAACATGGTAGAGACAATACAACATGGTAGAAACAATACAACATGGTAGAGACAATACAACATGGTAGAAACAATACAACATGGTAGAGACAATACAACATGGTAGAAACAAGACAACATGGTAGAGACAATACAACATGGTAGAGACAATACAACATGGTAGAGACAATACAACATGGTAGAAACAATACAACATGGTAGAAACAAGACAACATGGTAGAGACCAGACAACATGGTAGAGACCAGACAACATGGTAGAGACCAGACAACATGGTAGAGACCAGACAACATGGTAGAGACCAGACAACATGGTAGAGACAACATGGTAGGGATTAGACAACATGGTAGAGACCAGACAACATGGTAGAGACCAGACAACATGGTAGAGACAACATGGTAGGGGCTAGACAACATGGTAGAGACAAGACAACATGGTAGAGACCAGACAACATGGTAGAGACCAGACAACATGGTAGAGACCAGACAACATGAAAGAGACAACATGGTAGAGACAACATGGTAGGGACTAGACAACATGACAGAAATTAGACATCATGGGAGAGACAATGTGGTAGAGACTGGAAAACATGGTAGAGACTAGACAACATGGGAGTGACAACATGGTAGAGATCAGACAACATGGGAGAGAGAACATGGTAGAGACCAGACAACATGGTAGAGACCAGACAACATGGTAGAGACCAGACAACATGGTAGAGACCAGACAACATGGTAGAGACAACATGGTAGAGACAAGACAACATAGTAGGGACTAGACAACATGGTAGAGACAAGACAACATGGTAGAGACCAGACAACATGGTAGAGACCAGACAACATGGTAGAGACCAGACAACATGGTAGAGACCAGACAACATGGTAGAGACCAGACAACATGGTAGAGACAACATGGTAGGGATTAGACAACATGGTAGAGACCAGACAACATGGTAGAGACAACATGGTAGGGACTAGACAACATGGGAGAGACTAGACAAAATGGTAGAGGCCAGACAACATGATAGAGAGAACATGGTAGAGACAACATGATAGGGGCTAGACAACATGGTAGAAACTAGACAACATGGTAGAAACAAGACAACATGGTAGAGACTAGACAACATGGTAGAGACTAGACAACATGGTAGAGACAACATGGTAGAGACCAGACAACATGGTAGAGACCAGACAACATGGTAGAGACAACATGGTAGGGACTAGACAACATGGTAGAGACCAGACAACATGGTAGAGACAACATGGTAGAGACCAGACAACATGGTAGAGACCAGACAACATGGTAGAGACAACATGGTAGAGACAAGACAACATGGTAGGACTAGACAACATGGTAGAGACCAGACAACATGGTAGAGACCAGTAGAGACCAGACAACATGGTAGAGACAACATGGTAGAGACAAGACAACATGGTAGAGACCAGACAACATGGTAGAGACCAGACAACATGGTAGAGACCAGACAACATGGTAGAGACAACAT
>NC_060173.1:108198345-108213305 GCF_021184085.1 Oncorhynchus gorbuscha | reverse complement strand
CACTGAGCACTGTGCTGAGTTCAACGTCTGGGTGGCTGTAAGACACTGAGCACTGTGCTGAGTTCAATGTCTGGGTGACTGTAAGGTACGGAGCACTGTGCTGAGTTCAATGTCTGGGTGACTGTAAGACAATGAGCACTGTGCTGAGTTCAATGTCTGGGTGGCTGTAAGACACTGAGCACTGTGCTGAGTTCAATGTCTGGGTGGCTGTAAGACACTGAGCACTGTGCTGAGTTCAATGTCTGGGTGACTGTAAGGTACGGAGCACTGTGCTGAGTTCAATGTCTGGGTGACTGTAAGACACTGAGCACTGTGCTGAGTTCAATGTCTGGGTGACTGTAAGGTACGGAGCACTGTGCTGAGTTCAATGTCTGGGTGACTGTAAGACAATGAGCACTGTGCTGAGTTCAATGTCTGGGTGACTGTAAGGTACGGAGCACTGTGCTGAGTTCAATGTCTGGGTGACTGTAAGACAATGAGCACTGTGCTGAGTTCAATGTCTGGGTGACTGTAAGGTACGGAGCACTGTGCTGAGTTCAATGTCTGGGTGACTGTAAGACAATGAGCACTGTGCTGAGTTCAATGTCTGGGTGACTGTAAGGTACGGAGCACTGTGCTGAGTTCAATGTCTGGGTGACTGTAAGACAATGAGCACTGTGCTGAGTTCAACATCTGGGTGGCTGTAAGACAATGAGCACTGTGCTGAGTTCAATGTCTGGGTGACTGTAAGACAATGAGCACTGTGCTGAGTTCAATGTCTGGTTGACTGTAAGACACTGAGCACTGTGCTGAGTTCAACGTCTGGGTGGCTGTAAGACACTGAGCACTGTGCTGAGTTCAATGTCTGGGTGACTGTAAGGTACGGAGCACTGTGCTGAGTTCAATGTCTGGGTGACTGTAAGACAATGAGCACTGTGCTGAGTTCAATGTCTGGGTGACTGTAAGGTACGGAGCACTGTGCTGAGTTCAATGTCTGGTTGACTGTAAGACACTGAGCACTGTGCTGAGTTCAACGTCTGGGTGGCTGTAAGACACTGAGCACTGTGCTGAGTTCAATGTCTGGGTGACTGTAAGGTACGGAGCACTGTGCTGAGTTCAATGTCTGGGTGACTGTAAGACAATGAGCACTGTGCTGAGTTCAATGTCTGGGTGGCTGTAAGACACTGAGCACTGTGCTGAGTTCAATGTCTGGGTGGCTGTAAGACACTGAGCACTGTGCTGAGTTCAATGTCTGGGTGACTGTAAGGTACGGAGCACTGTGCTGAGTTCAATGTCTGGGTGACTGTAAGACACTGAGCACTGTGCTGAGTTCAATGTCTGGGTGACTGTAAGGTACGGAGCACTGTGCTGAGTTCAATGTCTGGGTGACTGTAAGACAATGAGCACTGTGCTGAGTTCAATGTCTGGGTGACTGTAAGGTACGGAGCACTGTGCTGAGTTCAATGTCTGGGTGACTGTAAGACAATGAGCACTGTGCTGAGTTCAATGTCTGGGTGACTGTAAGGTACGGAGCACTGTGCTGAGTTCAATGTCTGGGTGACTGTAAGACAATGAGCACTGTGCTGAGTTCAATGTCTGGGTGACTGTAAGGTACGGAGCACTGTGCTGAGTTCAATGTCTGGGTGACTGTAAGACAATGAGCACTGTGCTGAGTTCAATGTCTGGGTGACTGTAAGGTACGGAGCACTGTGCTGAGTTCAATGTCTGGGTGACTGTAAGGTACGGAGCACTGTGCTGAGTTCAATGTCTGGGTGACTGTAAGACACTGAGCACTGTGCTGAGTTCAATGTCTGGGTGACTGTAAGACAATGAGCACTGTGCTGAGTTCAATGTCTGGGTGACTGTAAGACAATGAGCACTGTGCTGAGTTCAATGTCTGGGTGGCTGTAAGGTACGGAGCACTGTGCTGAGTTCAATGTCTGGGTGACTGTAAGACACTGAGCACTGTGCTGAGTTCAATGTCTGGGTGACTGTAAGACAATGAGCACTGTGCTGAGTTCAACATCTGGGTGGCTGTAAGACAATGAGCACTGTGCTGAGTTCAATGTCTGGGTGACTGTAAGACAATGAGCACTGTGCTGAGTTCAATGTCTGGGTGACTGTAAGATACGGAGCACTGTGCTGAGTTCAATGTCTGGGTGACTGTAAGACAATGAGCACTGTGCTGAGTTCAACATCTGGGTGGCTGTAAGACACTGAGCACTGTGCTGAGTTCAATGTCTGGGTGACTGTAAGACAATGAGCACTGTGCTGAGTTCAACATCTGGGTGGCTGTAAGACAATGAGCACTGTGCTGAGTTCAATGTCTGGGTGACTGTAAGACACTGAGCACTGTGCTGAGTTCAACGTCTGGGTGACTGTAAGACAATGAGCACTGTGCTGAGTTCAACATCTGGTTGGCTGTAAGACAATGAGCACTGTGCTGAGTTCAATGTCTGGGTGGCTGTAAGATACGGAGCACTGTGCTGAGTTCAATGTCTGGGTGACTGTAAGACACTGAGCACTGTGCTGAGTTCAATGTCTGGGTGACTGTAAGACACTGAGCACTGTGCTGAGTTCAATGTCTGGGTGACTGTAAGACACTGAGCACTGTGCTGAGTTCAATGTCTGGGTGACTGTAAGACACTGAGCACTGTGCTGAGTTCAATGTCTGGGTGACTGTAAGACACTGAGCACTGTGCTGAGTTCAATGTCTGGGTGACTGTAAGACACTGAGCACTGTGCTGAGTTCAATGTCTGGGTGGCTGTAAGACAATGAGCACTGTGCTGAGTTCAATGTCTGGGTGACTGTAAGACACTGAGCACTGTGCTGAGTTCAATGTCTGGGTGGCTGTAAGGTACGGAGCACTGTGCTGAGTTCAATGTCTGGGTGACTGTAAGACAATGAGCACTGTGCTGAGTTCAACGTCTGGGTGACTGTAAGACAATGAGCACTGTGCTGAGTTCAACATCTGGTTGGCTGTAAGACAATGAGCACTGTGCTGAGTTCAATGTCTGGGTGGCTGTAAGATACGGAGCACTGTGCTGAGTTCAATGTCTGGGTGACTGTAAGGTACGGAGCACTGTGCTGAGTTCAATGTCTGGGTGACTGTAAGACAATGAGCACTGTGCTGAGTTCAACGTCTGGGTGACTGTAAGACAATGAGCACTGTGCTGAGTTCAACGTCTGGGTGACTGTAAGACAATGAGCACTGTGCTGAGTTCAACATCTGGTTGGCTGTAAGACAATGAGCACTGTGCTGAGTTCAATGTCTGGGTGGCTGTAAGATACGGAGCACTGTGCTGAGTTCAATGTCTGGGTGACTGTAAGACACTGAGCACTGTGCTGAGTTCAATGTCTGGGTGACTGTAAGACACTGAGCACTGTGCTGAGTTCAATGTCTGGGTGACTGTAAGACACTGAGCACTGTGCTGAGTTCAATGTCTGGGTGACTGTAAGACACTGAGCACTGTGCTGAGTTCAATGTCTGGGTGACTGTAAGACACTGAGCACTGTGCTGAGTTCAATGTCTGGGTGACTGTAAGACACTGAGCACTGTGCTGAGTTCAATGTCTGGGTGGCTGTAAGACAATGAGCACTGTGCTGAGTTCAATGTCTGGGTGACTGTAAGACACTGAGCACTGTGCTGAGTTCAATGTCTGGGTGGCTGTAGGTACGGAGCACTGTGCTGAGTTCAATGTCTGGGTGACTGTAAGACAATGAGCACTGTGCTGAGTTCAACGTCTGGGTGACTGTAAGACAATGAGCACTGTGCTGAGTTCAACATCTGGTTGGCTGTAAGACAATGAGCACTGTGCTGAGTTCAATGTCTGGGTGGCTGTAAGATACGGAGCACTGTGCTGAGTTCAATGTCTGGGTGACTGTAAGACACTGAGCACTGTGCTGAGTTCAATGTCTGGGTGACTGTAAGACACTGAGCACTGTGCTGAGTTCAATGTCTGGGTGACTGTAAGACACTGAGCACTGTGCTGAGTTCAATGTCTGGGTGACTGTAAGACACTGAGCACTGTGCTGAGTTCAATGTCTGGGTGACTGTAAGACACTGAGCACTGTGCTGAGTTCAATGTCTGGGTGACTGTAAGACACTGAGCACTGTGCTGAGTTCAATGTCTGGGTGGCTGTAAGACAATGAGCACTGTGCTGAGTTCAATGTCTGGGTGACTGTAAGACACTGAGCACTGTGCTGAGTTCAATGTCTGGGTGGCTGTAAGGTACGGAGCACTGTGCTGAGTTCAATGTCTGGGTGACTGTAAGACAATGAGCACTGTGCTGAGTTCAACGTCTGGGTGACTGTAAGACAATGAGCACTGTGCTGAGTTCAACATCTGGTTGGCTGTAAGACAATGAGCACTGTGCTGAGTTCAATGTCTGGGTGGCTGTAAGATACGGAGCACTGTGCTGAGTTCAATGTCTGGGTGACTGTAAGACACTGAGCACTGTGCTGAGTTCAATGTCTGGGTGACTGTAAGACACTGAGCACTGTGCTGAGTTCAATGTCTGGGTGACTGTAAGACACTGAGCACTGTGCTGAGTTCAATGTCTGGGTGACTGTAAGACACTGAGCACTGTGCTGAGTTCAATGTCTGGGTGACTGTAAGACACTGAGCACTGTGCTGAGTTCAATGTCTGGGTGACTGTAAGACACTGAGCACTGTGCTGAGTTCAATGTCTGGGTGGCTGTAAGACAATGAGCACTGTGCTGAGTTCAATGTCTGGGTGACTGTAAGACACTGAGCACTGTGCTGAGTTCAATGTCTGGGTGGCTGTAAGGTACGGAGCACTGTGCTGAGTTCAATGTCTGGGTGACTGTAAGACAATGAGCACTGTGCTGAGTTCAACGTCTGGGTGACTGTAAGACAATGAGCACTGTGCTGAGTTCAACATCTGGTTGGCTGTAAGACAATGAGCACTGTGCTGAGTTCAATGTCTGGGTGGCTGTAAGATACGGAGCACTGTGCTGAGTTCAATGTCTGGGTGACTGTAAGACACTGAGCACTGTGCTGAGTTCAATGTCTGGGTGACTGTAAGACACTGAGCACTGTGCTGAGTTCAATGTCTGGGTGACTGTAAGACACTGAGCACTGTGCTGAGTTCAATGTCTGGGTGACTGTAAGACACTGAGCACTGTGCTGAGTTCAATGTCTGGGTGACTGTAAGACACTGAGCACTGTGCTGAGTTCAATGTCTGGGTGACTGTAAGACACTGAGCACTGTGCTGAGTTCAATGTCTGGGTGGCTGTAAGACAATGAGCACTGTGCTGAGTTCAATGTCTGGGTGACTGTAAGACACTGAGCACTGTGCTGAGTTCAATGTCTGGGTGGCTGTAAGGTACGGAGCACTGTGCTGAGTTCAATGTCTGGGTGACTGTAAGACAATGAGCACTGTGCTGAGTTCAACGTCTGGGTGACTGTAAGACAATGAGCACTGTGCTGAGTTCAACATCTGGTTGGCTGTAAGACAATGAGCACTGTGCTGAGTTCAATGTCTGGGTGGCTGTAAGATACGGAGCACTGTGCTGAGTTCAATGTCTGGGTGACTGTAAGACACTGAGCACTGTGCTGAGTTCAATGTCTGGGTGACTGTAAGACACTGAGCACTGTGCTGAGTTCAATGTCTGGGTGACTGTAAGACACTGAGCACTGTGCTGAGTTCAATGTCTGGGTGACTGTAAGACACTGAGCACTGTGCTGAGTTCAATGTCTGGGTGACTGTAAGACACTGAGCACTGTGCTGAGTTCAATGTCTGGGTGACTGTAAGACACTGAGCACTGTGCTGAGTTCAATGTCTGGGTGGCTGTAAGACAATGAGCACTGTGCTGAGTTCAATGTCTGGGTGACTGTAAGACACTGAGCACTGTGCTGAGTTCAATGTCTGGGTGGCTGTAAGGTACGGAGCACTGTGCTGAGTTCAATGTCTGGGTGGCTGTAAGACAATGAGCACTGTGCTGAGTTCAATGTCTGGGTGGCTGTAAGACAATGAGCACTGTGCTGAGTTCAATGTCTGGGTGGCTGTAAGATACGGAGCACTGTGCTGAGTTCAATGTCTGGGTGACTGTAAGACACTGAGCACTGTGCTGAGTTCAATGTCTGGGTGACTGTAAGACACTGAGCACTGTGCTGAGTTCAATGTCTGGGTGACTGTAAGACACTGAGCACTGTGCTGAGTTCAATGTCTGGGTGACTGTAAGACACTGAGCACTGTGCTGAGTTCAATGTCTGGGTGGCTGTAAGACAATGAGCACTGTGCTGAGTTCAATGTCTGGGTGACTGTAAGACACTGAGCACTGTGCTGAGTTCAATGTCTGGGTGGCTGTAAGGTACGGAGCACTGTGCTGAGTTCAATGTCTGGGTGGCTGTAAGACAATGAGCACTGTGCTGAGTTCAATGTCTGGGTGGCTGTAAGACAATGAGCACTGTGCTGAGTTCAATGTCTGGGTGACTGTAAGACAATGAGCACTGTGCTGAGTTCAATGTCTGGGTGACTGTAAGACAATGAGCACTGTGCTGAGTTCAATGTCTGGGTGACTGTAAGACAATGAGCACTGTGCTGAGTTCAATGTCTGGGTGACTGTAAGACAATGAGCACTGTGCTGAGTTCAATGTCTGGGTGACTGTAAGACAATGAGCACTGTGCTGAGTTCAATGTCTGGGTGACTGTAAGACAATGAGCACTGTGCTGAGTTCAATGTCTGGGTGGCTGTAAGACAATGAGCACTGTGCTGAGTTCAATGTCTGGGTGACTGTAAGACAATGAGCACTGTGCTGAGTTCAATGTCTGGGTGACTGTAAGACAATGAGCACTGTGCTGAGTTCAATGTCTGGGTGGCTGTAAGACAATGAGCACTGTGCTGAGTTCAATGTCTGGGTGACTGTAAGACAATGAGCACTGTGCTGAGTTCAATGTCTGGGTGACTGTAAGACAATGAGCACTGTGCTGAGTTCAATGTCTGGGTGACTGTAAGACAATGAGCACTGTGCTGAGTTCAATGTCTGGGTGACTGTAAGACAATGAGCACTGTGCTGAGTTCAATGTCTGGGTGACTGTAAGACAATGAGCACTGTGCTGAGTTCAATGTCTGGGTGACTGTAAGACAATGAGCACTGTGCTGAGTTCAATGTCTGGGTGACTGTAAGACAATGAGCACTGTGCTGAGTTCAATGTCTGGGTGACTGTAAGACAATGAGCACTGTGCTGAGTTCAATGTCTGGGTGGCTGTAAGACAATGAGCACTGTGCTGAGTTCAATGTCTGGGTGGCTGTAAGACAATGAGCACTGTGCTGAGTTCAATGTCTGGGTGACTGTAAGACAATGAGCACTGTGCTGAGTTCAATGTCTGGGTGACTGTAAGACAATGAGCACTGTGCTGAGTTCAATGTCTGGGTGACTGTAAGACAATGAGCACTGTGCTGAGTTCAATGTCTGGGTGACTGTAAGACAATGAGCACTGTGCTGAGTTCAATGTCTGGGTGACTGTAAGACAATGAGCACTGTGCTGAGTTCAATGTCTGGGTGACTGTAAGACAATGAGCACTGTGCTGAGTTCAATGTCTGGGTGACTGTAAGACAATGAGCACTGTGCTGAGTTCAATGTCTGGGTGACTGTAAGACAATGAGCACTGTGCTGAGTTCAATGTCTGGGTGACTGTAAGACAATGAGCACTGTGCTGAGTTCAATGTCTGGGTGACTGTAAGACAATGAGCACTGTGCTGAGTTCAATGTCTGGGTGACTGTAAGACAATGAGCACTGTGCTGAGTTCAATGTCTGGGTGACTGTAAGACAATGAGCACTGTGCTGAGTTCAATGTCTGGGTGACTGTAAGACAATGAGCACTGTGCTGAGTTCAATGTCTGGGTGACTGTAAGACACTGAGCACTGTGCTGAGTTCAACATCTGGTTGGCTGTAAGGTACGGAGCACTGTGCTGAGTTCAATGTCTGGGTGGCTGTAAGACACTGAGCACTGTGCTGAGTTCAACGTCTGGGTGGCTGTAAGACACTGAGCACTGTGCTGAGTTCAATGTCTGGGTGGCTGTAAGACACTGAGCACTGTGCTGAGTTTAGTTTAGTTTAGTTTATTTTATTTTTACAGGGACAGTGCACATTAATCAACGTTTCAGTAAAAGTGCCGGTTTTAGCCAGCCAGCTAATTTTCAACCGCAGTCCCTGGGCAGGTTATTAAAAACAATTACAATATAGACAATAGCACCATAGAACAAGCAAGACATAGCAACATAGGACAAGCAAGACATAGCATACAGACAGAGCAACATAGAACAAAAAGCAGCAAAACAAAATTCATAAAAGCAATAAAGTGTTTCCACACCTCACAAGCTACAGACAACAGACAACATGGAAAGCGGCAACACACAGCTAGGGACCATGTTCACAAATCTGATTGACCTTTAGCCAGGTCTTCAAGCATTTTGTGAAAGTGTGATATGTGGTGCAGTTATGTGTGTCTGATGGCAGTGTATTCCAGACATGGGAAGCTCTCACAGAGAATGCAGATTTACTAAAGGTGCTTTTCCTTAGGGGAACTATACAGTCACCTCTCATGACAGACCTTGTGGATCTGCTGCCATATGTCTGGGTTTTCTGTTTAACAAAAATATTGAGTGGAGGGGAGCCAGGCCATTAAGGATCTTGAATACAAGACATGCGTCGGTGTATTGCACAAGATTTTCCCAACTCAAGAGCTCATGCTTTCTAAGGATGTGACAATGATGATGGCTATTGGGCTTCCTATCAAGCACTTTGAGAGCCTGTTTGTAGACAGACTGAATAGGTTTTAATGTTGTACAGCAAGCTTGGGCCCAACTAGTCAAGCAGTATGTTAAGTGGGGGAGTATCATAGAATTGAAGTACAGTTTTGCTACCTCTGTAGTCAAACAATTTCGTATAAATCGGAAATTAGCTAGGTTGAATTTGGTTATTTGAATTACCTTTTTCACATGCTTTTTAAAAGAGAGGTTGGAATCAAGTATGATGCCAAGTTCTGGTTGGCTGTAAGATATGGAGCACTGTGCTGAGTTCAATGTCTTGTTGGCTGTAAGACACTGAGCACTGTGCTGAGTTCAACATCTGGTTGGCTGTAAGATACGGAGCACAGTGCTGAGTTCAATGTCTTGTTGGCTGTAAGACACTGAGCACTGTGCTGAGTTCAACATCTGGTTGGCTGTAAGATACGGAGCACAGTGCTGAGTTCAATGTCTTGTTGGCTGTAAGACACTGAGCACTGTGCTGAGTTCAACATCTGGTTGGCTGTAAGATACGGAGTACTGTGCTGAGTTCAATGTCTTGTTGGCTGTAAGACACTGAGCAATGTGCTGAGTTCAATGTCTGGTTGGCTGTAAGATACGGAGCACTGTGCTGAGTTCAATGTCTGGTTGGCCGTAAGATACTGAGCACTGTGCTGAGGTCAATGTCTGGTTGGCCGTAAGATACTGAGCACTGTGCTGAGTTCAATGTCTGGGTGGCTGTAAGATACTGAGCACTGTGCTGAGTTCAATGTCTGGTTGGCCGTAAGATACTGAGCACTGTGCTGAGTTCAATGTCTGGTTGGCCGTAAGATACTGAGCACTGTGCTGAGTTCAATGTCTGATTGGCTGTAAGATACGGAGTACTGTGCTGAGTTCAATGTCTTGTTGGCTGTAAGACACTGAGCACTGTGCTGAGTTCAATGTCTGGTTGGCTGTAAGATACGGAGCACTGTGCTGAGTTCAATGTCTGGGTGGCTGTAAGATACTGAGCACTGTGCTGAGTTCAATGTCTGGTTGGCCGTAAGATACTGAGCACTGTGCTGAGTTCAATGTCTGATTGGCTGTAAGATACGGAGCACTGTGCTGAGTTCAATGTCTGGGTGGCTGTAAGATACTGAGCACTGTGCTGAGTTCAATGTCTGGGTGGCTGTAAGATACTGAGCACTGTGCTGAGTTCAATGTCTGGTTGGCTGTAAGATACGGAGCACTGTGCTGAGTTCAATGTCTGATTGGCCGTAAGATACTGAGCACTGTGCTGAGTTCAATGTCTGGTTGGCCGTAAGATACTGAGCACTGTGCTGAGTTCAATGTCTGGTTGGCCGTAAGATACTGAGCACTGTGCTGAGTTCAATGTCTGATTGGCTGTAAGATACTGAGCACTGTGCTTGCAAGTAACTGGAGATAACTCTCTCTCTCTCTCTGCATTTCTCACTCTCTCTGTCTCTGTGTGTCTCACTCTCTCTATGTGTGTGTGTCTCTCTGTCTCTCTCTCTCTTTCTGTGTGTTTCTCACTCTCTCTGTCTCCGTGTCGCTCTCTCTCTGTCTCTGTCTCTCTGTGTCTCTCTCTGTCTCTGTGTGTGTCTCTCTCTCTCTGCGTTTCTCACTATTTGTCTCTGTGTGTCTCCCTCTCTTTGTGTGTGTCTCCCTCTCTCTGCCTCTGTGTGTGTCTCCCTCTCTCTGTCTCTGTGTGTGTCTCCCTCTCTCTGCCTCTGTGTGTGTCTCTGTCTGTCTCTCTCACTCTGTGTGTGTGTGTGTCTCTCTCTTTGGGTGTATGTGTGTCTTGCAGTATCCTGTTTGCAGATATTGAAGGGTTTACCAGTCTGGCGTCCCAGTGTACTGCCCAGGAGCTGGTGATGACTCTCAATGAACTGTTTGCCCGCTTCGACAAGCTGGCTGCGGTGAGAGCACACACATCACACACTCTCTCTCTCTCTCTCTCTCTCTCTCTCTCTCTCTCTCTCTCTCTCTCTCTCTCTCTCTCTCTCTCTCTCTCTCTCTCTCTCTCTCTCTCTCTCTCTCTCTCTCTCTCTCTCTCTCTCTCTCTCTCTCTCTCTCTCTCTCTCTCTCTCTCTCTCTCACACACCACAAGGCTGGATAAGCAACCGGTACATTTTAACATCACACCAAGGACAAGCTCAGCTTCTCAGCTATGTTTTCTGGAAGTCACAAAGAATGATTACTAAAGCTTTCCATTAAAGTTTTTGTTTGATTTTTCTCTTAAGTTGCATATGATCACCCTGTGTTTTTCCACCCCCACTACCCCATTAACATTATGGCCTTGAATGCTAAATAACAAAGAATCAAGCACACACACACAATAGCCTATGTTGTGTCTTTTACAGTACACACAACATTGTTATTTTCTCTTTTAGTGATAATTAAAATGTAGGGGCGGCGGCTCATTTTAATATTTGGGGTTTGTTCACAGCTATTTTTGTGCAACCGTGAGTGAGAGTGTCATTTCAGTTGATCTAATATGTTGTGCTATGCCAGTACATGTTATATATGACAATGTCCAGTGATTGTGTCTTGTGAAAGACTCACGTTTGGCCTTGTGTTAATTGAGAATGATTGACTAAGTCAATAGTTCTCATTCTCTCCTCAGGGACTCCCATCTGTTGCAGAGCTAGCATACCTGATTCAACTTGTGAATAAACACAATAATAACATCTGAATAAAAACCCTGTATGGTTCTACAAAGAATCTTTGAGATTGAGAAAGGTTCTTTACAGAACCATTATCTATAAAGAACCATAAAAAAGGGTTCTATATAGCCCCAAAAAGGGTTGTAACCATGGAAGAATTTTGGTGTTACATAGAAGCTTCTTTTAATGGTTCTTTATAGAACATTTACAGAACCTTAGGAAAGGGTTCTTTATAGCACCATACTGGCTCCATTTACAACCTTATGAGTATGGCTCTTTATAGAACCGTTTTGGTAACAAGCCAAAGAACCCTTATTAGGCACTATATAGAACCATTTGTTTTTAGTGTGTAAAACAGTGATAATGGATTGCAGTAGGACTTTCTCCTCACAAAGCTCTGTTGTTTACAGTGAGAAGGAGGGAAATAATGGCACATAGTTATTAATAACAGTATTTTACACTGCAGGGAAATTATATTTAAAAAAGATCTAATTGTTTTATAAAACTATTTATAACATACTGTATAAAGAGGGCTTTTTGCAGTACCAATTCCCAGAAAAGGAAGAACAGTAATTCCTTGAACATGCTTCCAGACCTTGACGTTCCCACTGGGAACAATTAGTTTCCGATGTCATTCAACACGAACAGATGTGAAAGGCCAAACCCTTAACATATCTATGGCATGAGGAATATGGTATTTAGACTTGGTATTTATTCATAAGTGACAGTACATTAAAAATGGGTAACACTGCTCTGTATGTATCATACCACATACATGCCAGATCTTCAGTTTCATCCCAAGTGTTGGTCAAATGTGAAGCCAGAATTCTGTAGCCTAGATACAGTATATTTGTCAGGTTTTAAATGCTAAGAAATTATTTTACATTTACATTTTAGTCATGAAGCTTTTATCCAGAGAGACAATACAAAGTGCATTTCAATAAGCAATAATAATAAATATTGTAATCATGGTATGTAAAACCCTCTACTGTATAAAGGAAACGCTATTAACACACTAACACATTCTGTGTACGTGTGTGTGCATGCATACATGTGTGTCTGTGTGTCCAATACGTGGGCTTGTATTACTATCAAGGACAGCAAAACCAGGACAATTCCCCCTCTTGGGGTCGTGGGGAGCCCACAAGACAATGGCTATTTTGGGGTAGTGGTTATGTTTAGGGTTGAGTAAAGGTTAGGGTTAGGGTAAGGGTTAGGTTTAGTGTTAGGAGTTAGGGAAAATAGGATTTGAATAGAAATAGATCATGAAAGGTATGCTGTCTGTGTGTCAGTAGGAAAACCACTGCCTGCGTATTAAGATCCTGGGAGACTGCTACTACTGTGTGTCTGGGCTGCCAGAGGCCCGGGCCGACCACGCATCCTGCTGTGTGGAGATGGGGGTGGACATGATCGAGGCCATCTCGTGAGTATGACATGGCCACATACAGAGCCTTCAGAAAGTATTCATGCCTCTTGACTTATTCCACATGTTGTTGTGTTACAGCCTGAGTTCAACCTGGATTAAATAGATATTTTTTCAAACCCATCCACAAACAATACCCCACAATGACAAAATGAAAACATTTTCATTTACATAAGTATCCAATTGTCCTGCTGAAAGTTGAGTTTTTCGCCCAGTGTCTGTTGGAAAGCAGACTGAACCAGGTTTTCCTCTAGGATTTTGCCCGTGCTTAGCTTTATTCCGTTTCTTTTTACTCTAAAAAAACTCCATAGTTTTTGCTGATGACAAGCATACTCATAAAATGATGTAGCCATCACCATGCTTGAAACATTTTAAAGTGGTACTCAGTGAACTATTGTGTTGGATTTCACATCAAATCAAATGTTATTTCTCACATGAGCCAAATACAACAGGTGTAGACCTCACCATCAAATCAAATCAAATGTATTTATATAGCCCTTCGTACATCAGCTGATATCTCAAAGTGCTGTACAGAAACCCAGCCTAAAACCCCAAACAGCAAGCAATGCAGGTGTAGAAGCACAGTGGCTAGGAAAAACTCCCTAGAAAGGCCAAAACCTAGGAAGAAACCTAGAGAGGAAACAGGCTATGAGGGGTGGTGTCATGCAGGTGATAGAGGACCCAAAAGCGACTTAACAGAAACAGAGTTTATTCAAGTCCAAACAGGGAATAACAGAAATCCTCTAGTCTGTAGAGGGGAATGACAAGAGAAGCGGCCACAGACTGCAGGTCGCTTCGGGTAGGCGCAGGCCGTAGTAGACAGAGACACCTGCTCACACGCAGCATCTGATGAAGGCAAAAAACACGACAGGACAGGGCGAAACACAATCACAGCATGGTGAATACAAAACAAGGAACCGACGGGACAGGAACGGAACACAAAGGAATAAATAGGGACTCTAATCAGGGGAAAGGATCGGGAACAGGTGTGGGAAGACTAAATGATGATTAGGGGAATAGGAACAGCTGGGAGCAGGAACGGAACGATAGAGAGAAGAGAGAGCGAGAGAGTGAGAGAGGGAGGGGAGAGAGAGGGATAGAAGGAGGGAAAGAACCAAATAAGACCAGCAGAGGGAAACGAATAGCATGGGGAGCACAGGGACAAGACATGATAATAAATGACAAACATGACAGTACCCCCCACTCACCGAGCGCCTCCTGGCGCACTCGAGGAGGAATCCTGGCGGCAACGGAGGAAATCATCGATGAGTGAACGGTCCAGCACGTCCCGAGACGGAACCCAACTCCTCTCCTCAGGACCGTAACCCTCCCAATCCACTAGGTATTGGTGACCCCGTCCCCGAGAACGCATGTCCATGATCTTATGTACCTTGTAAATAGGTGCGCTCTCGACAAGGACGGGAGGGGGAGGGAAGACGAACGGGGGTGCGAAGAAAGGGCTTAACACAGGAGACATGGAAGACAGGATGGACGCGACGAAGATGTCGCGGAAGAAGCAGTCGCACAGCGACAGGATTGACGACCTGGGAGACACGGAACGGACCAATGAACCGCGGAGTCAACTTACGAGAAGCTGTCGTAAGAGGAAGGTTGCGAGTGGAAAGCCACACTCTCTGGCCGCAACAATACCTTGGACTCTTAATCCTGCGTTTATTGGCGGCTCTCACCGTCTGTGCCCTGTAACGGCAAAGTGCAGACCTCACCCTCCTCCAGGTGCGCTCACAACGTTGGACAAACGCTTGAGCGGAGGGAACGCTGGACTCGGCAAGCTGGGATGAGAACAGAGGAGGCTGGTAACCCAGACTACTCTGAAACGGAGATAACCCGGTAGCAGACGAAGGAAGCGAATTGTGAGCGTATTCTGCCCAGGGGAGCTGTTCTGCCCAAGACGCAGGGTTTCTGAAAGAAAGGCTGCGTAGTATGCGACCAATCGTCTGATTGGCCCTCTCTGCTTGACCGTTAGACTGGGGATGAAACCCGGAAGAGAGACTGACGGACGCACCAATCAAACGACAGAACTCCCTCCAAAACTGTGACGTGAATTGCGGGCCTCTGTCTGAAACGGCGTCTAACGGGAGGCCATGAATTCTGAATACATTCTCAATAATG